>NC_074666.1:14154987-14169987 GCF_029448725.1 Salvelinus fontinalis | reverse complement strand
TGCTACAATAACTACCACCCTGTAGCACTCACATCTGTAATCATGAAGTGCTTTGAGAGGCTGGTTATGGCACACATCGACTCCACCATCCTAGACACTCTAGACCCACTCCAATTTGCATACCGCCCTAACACTAACAGATCCATAGATGACGTATTCTCAATTGCTCTCGACAACTGCCCTCACCAATCTAGATAAGAGGAATACCTATGTGAAAATGTTGTTCATTGACTACAGCTCTGCGTTCAACACCCTTGTCCACTCCAAGCTTGTCACCAAGCGTAGGACTCTGGGTCTGAACACCTCCCTCTGTAACTGGATCCTGGACTTCTTGATGGATCCTGGTGGATCCTGGACGTCCTGCAGACGACACGATGATGGTAGGTCTGTTCGCCGGTGAAGATGAATAAGACAAAAGGGAGGAGGTCAGACAAAAGGGAGGAGGTCAGTGACCTGGCAGTGTGGTGCCAGAACAACAACCTCTTCCTCAAAATCAGTAAGACCAAGGAGCTGATCATGGACTACAGGACGCGGGGGGGGGGGGGGGGCGAGGTCGAGAGCTTCAAGTTCCTCGGTGGCCAAATCACTAAAGACTTAAAATGGTCCAAACACACACGCACTGTCTTGAAGAGAGCGCGACAGTGTCTCATCCCCCTCATGAGGTCGAACAAGTTTTGAATGGGCCCTCAAATCTTTAAAAAGTTAAACAGCTCTACCATTGAGAGCATCTTGACTGGCTGCGTCACTGCCTGGTAAGGCAATAGCACCGCCCTTGATCGCATGGCGCTACAGAGGGTGGTGCGGACAGTCCAGTACATCACTGGTGCCGAGCTCCCCGCCATCCGGGACATCTATGTCAGGCGGATTGGCAGGAAGGCCCGGAAAATCGTTAAAGACTCCAACCACCCAAGCTATAGACTATTCTCTCGGCTTCCGCACGACAAGCGGTACCGGTGCAGTAGCATAATGTGTCTGATTCTCTGTAATAATGGTATTGAAATAATAAAGTGGTAAAGTAATAAAATAATAAATAATAAAATAGTAAAGTGGTTTCTTGCATCAAACAACACAACAAAACATTTGGTCACCTGCTTGTCTGAAGGACAAGTGGATAAACAGGTTCATGTCAAGCCCTGTATGTTTTTTTCTCTCCAAAAGTCTCATTGAATGTACAGTAGACCTACATTGAACACCACACATTATAGGCTGAATGATAGAACAGCTATTTCCATGTTAAAATGTTATGGGATGTATTTTCTCTATTGTTTTTGATGGTAGGCCACTCTGCCATTAAAACTTGAAACTATCAAGCTGATTTTAATGAAACCACAAAAATGTGTGTGTTGGCTCAAAGTGTGAGACACTGACTAGCCAACATCATTGTTTTGATGACCTGGAGACTATGCCTCTGTTAAAGATGTTGCTGTCAGCTCCTTATTGCTCTGCCACGTTGTCCTCAGCAGAGAGCCTAGTGTGTTTTTGTTCCCTTTGGGCCCAGATGACGTCCAGATGTTGTTCAATCATGTGTGGAAGTGCAGCAGCAGGGCTGTCTGTGGTGACAAAGATCCCCTGTCACAGCCACACTACCAACACACTACTTCCCCATTAATAAACAGCCACATTACTCCTAGCCTGGTTCCCAGATCCGTTTGTGCTGTCTGGCATGGCAATGACCATAGGCGTTGGCAAGACAGCAACAAACAGATCTGGGACCAGGCAATCACTAACCCCCTATTAGTACACGGAACAGAACCAGCGTGACGCCCGGTCTGCCAAATATCCTGTCTGTCTGTCTGTCTGTCTGTCTGTCTGTCTGTCTGTCTGTCTGCCTGCCTGCCTGTCTGTCTGTCTGTCTGTCTGTCTGTCTGTCCCCATTAAGGTTTCAGTTGAGATTACTTCTCTCTTTATGTGTGTTTACACAGCTTTATTACCACAGTGGTGCACTTCACTTGTTTATAGGACCGATATTTAATCAAACTAGAATCCTTAATCAAAACTATAAGAAATATATTTTTATTTAACCTTTATTTAACTAGGCAAGTCACCTTGCCTGTGTTGGTAGAAAGCTGACTGATGGGCCTGGAGAAATGTAACCACTCTCAGATTAGTAGACAGAGCTATGGATGCAGGGACTGACCATCCATGATAACAAAATGATAGTTTTAACCGTGTTATGAGGCTATATAGTGTTTGTTTACATTTACATTGTTTACAAACATTGGAGAAAAACAAGTTTATATTCTGGGTTCTGATGAGGTGTGGCAGTTGAACTGAGCTCATGAGGCATTTATAAGTTCAATTCTTCAACAATCGATGAGAACATATAATTCATTTACAAGTCCAAAACTGTATGTATGTAACGGCTCTTGTCAAAAGGAGTGGACCAAAGCGCAGCGTGGAAAGTGTTCATGATTTTTATTTTCCAAAAACACGCAATCAAAATAACCAAAGTGAAAACGAATGTGAACAGTTCTGTCAGGTACAGACATGAAACAGAAAACAGGATCCCACAAAACCCAAACGGAAAATGAAAACTTATATATGATCTCCAGTCAGAGACAACGATAGACAGCTACCTCTGATTGGGAACCACACTCGGCCAAAAACAAAGAGATAGTAAACATAGACTTTCCCACCCGAGTCACACCCTGACCTAACCAAACATAGAGAATAATAGGGATCTCTAAGGTCAGGGCGTGACAGTGTAGCAACTAAGGATTCTGGCTTTAACTACTTTAAGCCATAGCCAAGAAGGTCAGCAAAGGGCATTAGGTGAAAGATGAGGTTGGACTATGTGTGTCCTTATCCCTCCTGAGTGGAATACTTACTACCTATACTACCTATAAGTTGAGGCCCCAAAGATAAACTTGGAGTGAAACCACTCTGTTATCTCAGAGCACACACACACACACACACACACACACACACACACACACACACACCAGCCCTCAGGGGTGACACACCCTTCCTTCTGTTGACGGAACCCCCTGGTGTGTGTGCTGCCAGTCTCGTGACATAGTCCTGTCACCGTGCCAGACCTCCAGAGTGTGTGTGTGTGTGTGCGACCGTGCTGCCAGTCTCGTGCCAGACCTCCAGAGTGTGTGTGTGTGTGTGCGACCGTGCTGCCAGTCTCGTGCCAGACCTCCAGAGTGTGTGTGTGTGTGTGCGACCGTGCTGCCAGTCTCGTGCCAGACCTCCAGCACAGTGATTTATCAGTCCTATCTGTTGCGTGGCAGTTGTTCTATCTAGCTGCTGCTGGCTACAGCTAGCCTTCATAATGCTGTATGATAACTGTACATCTCCACAGATACTGTAGATAGACAGTTCTCTAGCTAAACCTCCAGGGCTTTATCTTTGAAGTGTGACAAGACAGTTCTCAAGCTAAACCTCCGGGGCTTTATCTTTGAAGTGTGACTAGACAGTTCTCTAGCTAAACCTCCGGGGCTTTATCTTTGAAGTGTGACTAGACAGTTCTCTAGCTAAACCTCCGGGGCTTTATCTTTGAAGTGTGACTAGACAGTTCTCTAGCTAAACCTCTAGGGCTTTATCTTTGAAGTGTGACTAGACAGTTCTCTAGCTAAACGTCCAGGGCTTTATCTTTGAAGTGTGACTAGACAGTTCTCTAGCTAAACATCCAGGGCTTTATCTTTGGAAGTGTGACGAGACAGTTCTCTAGCTAAACGTCCGGGGCTTTATCTTTGAAGTGTGACTAGACAGTTCTCTAGCTAAACCTCCGGGGCTTTATCTTTGAAGTGTGACTAGACAGTTCTCTAGCTAAACCTCTAGGGCTTTATCTTTGAAGTGTGACTAGACAGTTCTCTTGCTAAACGTCCAGGGCTTTATCTTTGAAGTGTGACTAGACAGTTCTCTAGCTAAACATCCAGGGCTTTATCTTTGGAAGTGTGACGAGACAGTTCTCTAGCTAAACGTCCGGGGCTTTATCTTTGAAGTGTGACTAGACAGTTCTCTAGCTAAACCTCCGGGGCTTTATCTTTGAAGTGTGACTAGACAGTTCTCTAGCTAAACCTCCGGGGCTTTATCTTTGGAAGTGTGACTAGAGGCACAATTTGAGAAGTCTTTAATTATTAACCATGTTCCATGTTCAGTAGTGACCTACAAATTAACCAACAATTATAAAGAGATCCCATGGTTTCTGATGTCAGAAGAAAATGGAAATGATTAGCAGTGTGGGAGTAGTTTGAAATATAATATTATGTAAATAAAAATGAACTTTAACTAACTCTACTGGAGAGACAAACAAGTTGTGTGTGTTAGTCCCTGGTGTGGACTAATGTGGCACGCATCATCCTTTCTGTCAGGCCTGTGTCCCCTGAGCTCTGTTCTAACGGATGTTCTGACACACACACACACACACACACACACACACACACACACACACACACACACACACACACACACACACACACACACACACACACACACACACACACACACACACACACACACACACACACACACACACACACACACACACACACACACACACACACACACATCCAGCCTGTTAAAAGCCTCTATTGATCATGAATAAAAGATACACGGCAGTCTGCTGGCCACATTGGGTCCACTATGTATTATTTATGACGTTTTTCATCATAAACAGAGAGAAAGAGCAGAAAATCAACAACAAAGAAATTAAAATAATACTACACTTTATGGGGGCTCATATTGAATATTATGAATTTCAAATAATTCATGAAATGTATAAACTTAATCCAAATATTTTCTTCCCTACTGTCAACCGTGATCCTAATGATCCATGATTCAAAGGTACTATTTACACAGCAGACGGCAAAGCAGCAGCCAAGGAATTTGTGTTTTGGGAATCTATTTCTATGGTATTGTCTGTGAGCGCTGAGAAGAGCCTGACGTTTAGAGAGACAGACAGTGATCTGACCACTGAGCCATTCTCTTCTGGCATCAACCATATGTTTTGCAGAACAGAATGTGAGTGACACGTTCCTTTGAGCTCTCTCTTGTTGAAAAGGAACAAACTCAATGGTAATCTAGTAGAGAAATGACTTCGATTAAGATCCAATTCAGTTCAGTCTCATTTCCGTTATCAGATAGATGCACTGTCGGGTAAGTCTGCCTTCTAAAAGCATATCACCTTGTCTTGTCAGTGTGATACCACACTATTCTGTGTCTTGGACAGCGTTCTGTGTCCTTGTGAATCTAAAATAATGCTAGCTTTACTGTTAAAATCCAGTGATCATCTCCCCTATAATCAACACTGTGAGACCAAACTGGTGATTCTCCCCGTCTGTCCATCTGTCCGTCTATCCATCTGTCCGTTACCCCGTCTGTCCATCTGTTGGCTCAAAGTGGGACATTACCATTCTCTTTGTGTCTGACCCTGTCCATCAGTGTTGAAGAGATGTTCTGTCCTGACCCTGTCCATCAGTGTTGAAGAGATGTTCTGTCCTGACCCTGTCCATCAGTGTTGAAGAGATGTTCTGGTCTGTCCCTGTCCATCAGTGTTGAAGAGATGTTCTGGCCTGACCCTGTCCATCAGTGTTGAAGAGATGTTCTGTCCTGACCCTGTCCATCAGCGTTGAAGAGATGTTCTGTCCTGACCCTGTCCATCAGCGTTGAAGAGATGTTCTGGTCTGTCCCTGTCCATCAGCGTTGAAGAGATGTTCTGGCCTGACACTGTCCATCAGCGTTGAAGAGATGTTCTGGCCTGACCCTGTCCATCAGTGTTGAAGAGATGTTCTGTCCTGACACTGTCCATCAGTGTTGAAGAGATGTTCTGTCCTGTCTCTGTCCATCAGTGTTGAAGAGATGTTCTGTCCTGACCCTGTCCATCAGCGTTGAAGAGATGTTCTGGTACCACATCATCCAGAACCAACATACCACCTGAAACAGTCTTATGTCCAGGTCTAAAACCAGACTGGTGCACATTAAGAATAGAACGACACGTTTAAAAGTTCTTAGCTGAGAGATGATCAGGGATTCTAAAACTTTGGAAACTAAAGATAACTACCGTCCAATTTCCAAGTTATCTAAGTCAGAATATGTCCCTGAATAAACATTAGGAATAAAAACACGAAGGAGACTTCCAGACAGACTTTCCTGTGACTGTCTGTCGTCTGTGTTACTCTGTCGTTGCACCGAACAGAGAGTGCTGAGTGACAAAATGGTCACCTTATGACCTTATGACCCTATGATCTTATGACCTTATGAACCTTGTGCTACAGCAGACTGATTTTACAATGAGATGACACCTTGTCATGAAATACACATATTTGACTTCACACTGGGACCTGAGAGCCACTGTTTCTGTCTATGACCTCTGTCTCATTCCTTGAATTTGAGCACCCTCTCACACAACCCTCTCCGGCAGTGGGAAGATAATATTGCCCATAGTATTGACATTGTTGGGTTGGTCTCACAGACACAGAGTAGCTAGCCAGCTACAGGACAGGACAGGATACTATTGGTTGCATTGCTTACACACAGTGTTTGCTCTCCCTATTGGAATGTGATGGACCTCAAAGCACACAAAAAGCCAGGCAGGCTCATTGTTTGACATTTCTTTGTTGGGACTGACGGACTTGACTCTGTCATTTGCAGGGAAGAGGAGAGAAGGTGGGAGGCTACTCAGAAGCAGCAGTGGAAAAATACAATAATTACACAAAACAAATGCTTTTTTTTCAGATGGCGAGAAAAAACTATTTTTCTACTCCAGCAGTGATAGCATTTGGAACAAGACCCAGTCAGGTTGTTTTCCAAAAGCATGTTATTTAAAACGAAGATTTATTGAGTCTCATTAAGAGTTTCTGAGCTCTATCTAAGATCAAAACAAAGTGAAAATGATCTCCTTAATCTACGGTCTGAAACGGCACTGAAAACCTGTACTGATTCCCTGGTGTATCGCAGGGATTGTTTTACTAAGCAGACAGAGCCACTACCATGACCATCTGTCTGTCTCTGGGCCTGAGCAGCAGTCAGCCAGACAGCCAGACAACCAGTCAGCCAGCCAGCCAGTCAGTCAGCCAGTCAGTCAGCCAGCCAACCAGTCAGCCAGTCAGCCAGCCAGCCAGCCAGCCAGTCAGCCAGCCAGCCAGTCAGCCAGCCAGCCAGTCAGCCAGTCAACCAGCCAGCCAGTCAGCCAGCCAGCCAACCAGTCAGCCAGTCAACCAGCCAGGCAGCCAGCCAGTCAGTCAGCCAGTCAGCCAACCAGTCAGTCAGCCAGCCAGCCAGCCAGTCAGTCAGTCAGCCAGCCAACCAGTCAGCCAGTCAGTCAGCCAGCCAGCCAGCCAGCCAGTCAGCCAGCCAGTCAGCCAGCCAGCCAGTCAGCCAGCCAGCCAGTCAGTCAGCCAGCCAACCAGTCAGCCAGTCAGTCAGCCAGCCAGCCAGCCAGTCAGCCAGCCAGCCAGCCAGTCAGCCAGCCAGCCAGTCAGTCAGTCAGTCAGCCAGCCAACCAGTCAGCCAGTCAGTCAGTCAGCCAGCCAGCCAGTCAACCAGCCAGTCAGCCAGCCAGCCAGTCAGCCAGCCAGCCAGCCAGTCAGTCAGTCAGCCAGCCAGCCAACCAGTCAGCCAGTCAACCAGCCAGGCAGCCAGCCAGTCAGTCAGCCAGCCAGCCAGTCAACCAGCCAGCCAGCCAGCAAGCCAGCCAGCCAGCCTCACAGCTGCTACACCCATCAGGCAGACTGTACTCCAGTCAAAGAGATGGAAAGATGGCAGACCTCCCATCTTTGAAGAACAGGAGGGGTGATATGCACATCCTAAACGTGAGAATACTAGTAATGGACAAAACAATACAGATAAGGAAATAGGAGACTGCACACAAAATATAGTTGTTCTTTTAGTGCTTTATTACAACACCCAACAACACAACTTCTCAAGTCATGAAAAGTCTTCCTCAGTCTATCTTTGTCATTCATTTGCTTTTGGTAGAAGCCTTTAAAATTCACTATTCACTTTCCATGAACAAGCTCTCTTGGAAAGTTCTCCCTCTATGCATCTCTAAGGCTCCAGGCCAGCGCTAGACTCAGAGTGCTAATGCACGTCCACCAGTCTCTCTCGGGGTGATGCAGGGCCCAAATGACCATGACAAATACGAGGCACTAAAACGGCTGGCTGGAGACGCTAGAGAGCATCACTGGCTAATGCCTGAGTAGGTCTGATGATAATCACATTGACAGCAGAAGCATGCAAGAGCAATGCTAATGCACCCGAACAAAGACTGACTGCATCCCAAATGGCACCCTATTCCCTGTATAGTGCACTACTTCTGACTAGGACCCTTAGGGCTCTGATCAAAGTAGTGCATTATACAGTATAGGGAATAGGGTGCAATTTGGGACGCACAGAAATTACCCTTCTATTGACGACATCCTCTTCTGGAACACGAGAATGGATCTGCATTCTAATCAGGTACTGTTTTTATGTCAATGGAACTTTATCTTTAGAATTTTAACTATAATATGGTTCCATCTCCAAATGAAAATTCCAAAGGTTAACTTTGCAACAAGACCTTGATCCTATTCAATCATCCTTTTGCTCCAAACCTAATGAATACCAAAGTAACGGTACCCACATATTACATATCGCTAATTGCATGCCTACAAGATGGCCTTTTTACGTTAATTCACTTCTTTAACTAAAAATAACAAAGTTAACAACTGTTTTACAAGTTTGCACAGAGCCTTCAATTATGTGAGACAAAATTAGATAGACTTTAGCTCTAACTGAAATAACTTTCCATTCTTTTCCCTTCTTACAGAAGTCTCCATCGAAGCCTCGTGGATCAATAATGCCTCAGACAGTTCATGATAGATCAACTAAGAACATGAGTGTCATATTCACTATATTGATCTCTCAAATCAATGAAATTATGGATCTATTCAGTGAGTGATAACTAATTAACATAACTAAATCTCAGTGAATTCCATATATTCCATTATGTTGAAAGTGAACTGACTACAGTTATATGGTACCACCGAGGATCATAACTGATTACAGCTATACGGTACCACCGACGATCATAACTGACTACAGCTATACGGTACCACCGAGGATCATAACTGACTACAGCTATATGGTACCACCGAGGATCATAACTGATTACAGCTATACGGTACCACCGACGATCATAACTGACTACAGCTATACAGTACCACCGAGGATCATAACTGACTACAGCTATACGGTACCACCGAGGATCATAACTGACTACAGCTATACGGTACCACTGAGTATTATAACTGACTACAGCTATATGGTACCACTGAGATCATAACTGACTACAGCTATATGGTACCACTGAGGATCATAACTGATTACAGCTATATGGTACCACTGAGGATCATAACTGACTACAGCTATATGGTACCACCGAGGATCATAACTGACTACAGCTATATGGTACCACCAAGTATCATATCTGACTACAGCTATATGGTACCACTGAGGATCATAACTGACTACAGCTATATGGTACCACTGAGGATCATAACTGACTACAGCTATATGGTACCACCAAGTATCATAACTGACTACAGCTATACGGTACCACCGAGGATCATAACTGGCTACAGCTATATGGTACCACCGAGGATCATAACTGATGTTACGTTCCCCAGTTTCTGTGTTCTGTTTTGTATTTGAGTGTGTGTTTCAGGAGATGGCTTCCTGAAGTACTCCCCAACCAGCTGATTGGTCAACCTCAGGCTAATTGGTGATTGGAGCTGACCCCGCCCCCTCGTCAAGAAGCAGCTGACACTAATCACCATTGCCACCTGAAGATAAAAGCCAGTGTTCTGCCCCAGGAGTTTTGGAGAGAGGAGAGGAGAGGAGATGAGATAAGGAGTAGAGATTTGGAGATTGAGAGAAAAATTAGATTGTGATATAGTGTGGGTTGTGTATCAGAAAGTGTGGTATGTACTGTTGTTGTTGGTAGCAGTTTTGCTATGTCCTGTGTTTGTGAGTGTTTGTGAAATCATTAATAATTACTCTGTTTCGTTTGTTCCCAGGGGGGAAGGAGAAGGCACTTTGGGAGTGTTTAGGCAAGAGGCCCGAGGGCATACATATACCCGTAGTATATTTACTGTCTAGGCACACTAGGTAAGACCTGGGCGGACCACCCCCTGTATTTTGGTTAGGGCACCAGGCGGTGTTAAGTTAGGTAAGTTAAGTGGGTAGGCAGGTTAGATAGGAGAGGGGGAACTTTGATATTTACTTTCTTTGCTTTGGTTCCGTCCAGCCCCTTTTCCCCATATTACCGTGTAAGAAAATAAATTCTAGTAAACGGTAAATTCTGCTTTTGTGTCATCCTTACTCGCACCTACAGTCCATACCTCTTGCACTTCAGAGAGTTGAGTTGTAGCAGGGAGTTGCGTTCCCTCTTCTCAGAGGCGTGCGTAACAACTGACTACAGCTATATGGTACCACTGAGGATCATAACTGACTACAGCTACACGATACCATCGAGGATCATAACTGACTACAGCTATATGGTACCACCGAGGATCATAACTGACTACAGCTATATGGTACCACCGAGGATCATACCTGACTACAGCTATAATATAACCTTATAAACAAAAGATGAGCCGCATTACAGAGAATAATATAACCTGCACTGTAAAGCACATTGTAAACAGCATTATAGTGGCAGCGCTTTGCAACTAGCAGTCGCCACAAACATAACCTTTGAACAGGGTCTACGTCCCAAACGGCACCTTATTCCCTACATAGTGCACTACTTTTGACCAGAGCGCCCATGGGATTCCCCTTTTGGGTTCTAGTCAAATGTAGTGCACTATAAAGGGAATAGGGTTCCATTTGGGACGCAAGCAGCTGGTAAACCACTACAGAAGTAGCTCAGATGAATCCACTCGACAGGGGATGGACGAGAGGAAACATTTCAATGCAAAAAAAAAAAAAAAAAAAAAAAACACATGTTGATATGAGAACGAGTGCATCATAAACGGTACCCTATTACCCTTTATAGTGCAACACTTTTGACCGGGGCCTATAGGTTTTTTTTGTCAAATGCAGTGCACTGTGTCGGGGAATAGGGAGCAGTTTAGGATGCAGAGGTGTAAACATCTGATAGTGCTCATATTGCAGCCAGCTTAGTTGAGACTGAAGTGAACTGTGCTGTAATATATAGATCTACAGTATATATAGATGGCATTGCAGGAATGCCGTAGAGTAAGCAGATGCGTGCAATGCTACACAGTATAATCTGTGCCAGACTGCCTGTAAATATCCTCTGTGCCATCTGTCCACACAGACACACACACGCACACGCGCACACACACACGCACGCGCACACACACACACACACACACACACACACACACACACACACACACACACACACACACACACACACACACACACACACACACACACACACACACACACACACACACACACACACACACACACACAGAGACACACACACACACACACACACAGACACACACACACAGACACACACATGCGCACACACACACACACACACATGCGCACACAGACACACACACTTCCCCCTTCACAGTAGGCGCAGTGCTAAAGACAAATATAACCAGCCGTTACCACCGGCTGTATTCGACAACAGACAGGCAGACAGGCAGACAGGCAGGCAGGCAGGCAGGCAGACAGACAGACAGACAGAGACAGACAGGCAGGCAGACAGACAGACAGACAGACAGACAGCTCCTGCTGAAGGATAGGCGTCTATATGTTTTCTGGAGAGCCCCTGCTGAAACCACAGAGGGGTGTGAAGAGGAGCAGGTCTTCCTGAGGAAATGTGTCCTTGGCTATGCTAGTGCACTTCTTTTGACCAGGGTCCATTGGACTATGGTCAAAACTACTGCACAATGTAGGGAATAGGGTGCCGTTTTGGACGTAACCCTTGTTAGGGGTCAGGGAGAGGGCACTACTGAGGATGATGGTCCGGCACGCACACACAGGCCAGCTACGGTCCATCCCAGCGACATGAACGTGGCCTCTGTAGCTACTTTGGAAGCTACTGTCAGTTTTTACCATGGAAAAATATTGCGATACGGGTATCATCATTGCCCTAGTCATCATACATGGCAAATGGCAACATTTGGAAACATAATTAAAAGTGTGTTTTGTCTACACTGTGAGTCACAGCTGTGCTTGATTTAGATAGCTGCTTAAAGCTATTAAAGAATCTGCCCCTTTTTTCAATTTTCGCCTAAAATGACATACCCAAATCTAAATTCCTGTAGCTCAGCACCTGAAGCAAGGATATGCATATTCTTGACACCATTTGAAAGGAAACACTTTGAAGTTTGTGGAAATGTGAAATTAATGTAGGAAAATATAACACATTAGATCTGGTAAAAGATAATACAAAGAAAAAAGCATGTGTGTCACGTTCCTGACCTGTTTCTGTTAGTTTTTGTATGTGTTAGTTGGTCAGGACGTGAGTTTGGGTGGGCAGTCTATGTTTTCTGTTTCTATGTTTGTTTAAGGGTTGCCTGGTATGGCTCTCAATTAGAGGCAGGTGTTTGGCGTTTCCTCTAATTGAGAGTCATATTAAGGTAGGTTGTTTCACATTGTTTGTTGTGGGTGGTTGTCTCCTGTGTCTGTGTATTTCGTTGCGCCACATGAGACTGTTTCGGTTTTGTTTGTTTGTTCGTTTTATGTAGGCAGTTTTCGTGTTCATGCGTTCTTCGTGTTTCATGTGAGTTCGTCGTTCAGGTCTGTCTACAGCGTTTATTTGTTTTGTAATTTCAAGTGTTCGTTCGTGTTTTCTGTTTTGTTTAATTAAAAACCATGTCTTATTCAAACGCTGCGTCTTGGTTCAATCCATGCTCCTCCTCTTCGGATGAAGAGGAAGAGGAGAACCGTTACAATGTGTTTATTTGTATTTGTTTTGTACCATCATCTTTGAAATGCAAGAGAAAGGCCATAAGGTATTATCCCAGCACAGGCTCAATATAGATTTTGGCCACTAGATGGAAACAGTGTATGTGCAAAGTTTAAACTAATCCAAGGAACCATTGCATTTCTGTTCAAAATGTTGTATCAAGACTGCCCAAATGTGTCAAATTGGTTTATTAATAACTTTTCAAGTTCAAAACTGGTATTCTTTCACTGTAATAGCTACTGTAAATTGGACAGTGCAGTTAGATTAACAAGAAGTTAAGCTTCCTGCCAATATCAGATATGTCTATGTCCTGGAAAATGTTCCTGTTAGTTACAACCTCATGCTTATCGCATTAGCCTACGTTAGCTCAACCGACCCGCCGATCCTGTAGAGGATATGGAATCCTTTTATAGAGATGATGTAATTCTGCTGTTGTTCTATATAGACTGTATCCCCCCTCCACACCATGTCTTAATATATAGACTGTATCCCCCTCCACACAATGTCTTAATATATAGACTGTATCCCCCCTCCACACCATGTCTTAATATATAGACTGTATCCCCCCTCCACACCATGTCTTAATATATAGACTGTATCCCCCTCCACACCATGTCTTAATATATAGACTGTATCCCCCTCCACACCATCTCTTAATATATAGACTGTATCCCCCTCCACACCATGTCTTAATATATAGACTGTATCCCCCCTCCACACCATGTCTTAATATATAGACTGTATCCCCCTCCACACCATGTCTTAATATATAGACTGTATCCCCCTCCACACCATGTCTTAATATATAGACTGTATCCCCCCTCCACACCATGTCTTAATATATAGACTGTATCCCCCCCTCCACACCATGTCTTAATATATAGACTGTATCCCCCTCCACACCATGTCTTAATATATAGACTGTATCCCCCCCTCCACACCATGTCTTAATATATAGACTGTACCCCCCCTCCACACCATGTCTTAATATATAGACTGTATCCCCCTCCACACCATGTCTTAATATATAGACTGTATCCCCCCCCCTCCACACCATGTCTTAATATATAGACTGTATCCCCCCTCCACACCATGTCTTAATATATAGACTGTATCCCCCCTCCACACCATGTCTTAATATATAGACTGTATCCCCCCTCCCCCCTCCACACCATGTCTTAATATATAGACTGTATCCCCCCTCCACACCATGTCTTAATATATAGACTGTATCCCCCCCCTCCACACCATGTCTTAATATATAGACTGTATCCCCCCTCTACACCATGTCTTAATATATAGACTGTATCCCCCTCCACACCATGTCTTAATATATAGACTGTATCCCCCCCTCCACACCATGTCTTAATATATAGACTGTATCCCCCCCCCTCCACACCATGTCTTAATATATAGACTGTATCCCCCTCCAAACCATGTCTTAATATATAGACTGTATCCCCCTCTACACCATGTCTTAATATATAGACTGTATCCCCCTCCACATCATGTCTTAATATATAGACTGTATCCCCCCCCCCCCCTCCACACCATGTCTTAATATATAGACTGTATCCCCCTCCACACCATGTCTTAAAATATAGACTGTATCCCCCTCCACACCATGTCTTAATATAGAGACTGTATCCCCCTCCACACCATGTCTTAATATATAGACTGTATCCCGCTCCACACCATGTCTTAATATATAGACTGTATCCCCCTCCACACCATGTCTTAATATATAGACTGTATCCCCCTCCACACCATGTCTTAATATATAGACTGTATCCCCCTCCACACCATGTCTTAATATATAGACTGTATCCCCCCCCTCCACACCATGTCTTAATATATAGACTGTATCCCCCCCCCTCCACACCATGTCTTAATATATAGACTGTATCCCCCCCCCCCCTCCACACCATGTCTTAATATATAGACTGTATCCCCCCCCCCCCCTCCACACCATGTCTTAATATATAGACTGTATCCCCCTCTACACCATGTCTCAATATATAGACTGTATCCCCCTCCACACCATGTCTTAATATATAGACTGTATCCCCCCCCCTCCACACCATGTCTTAATATATAGACTGTATCCCCCTCCACACCAT
>NC_074666.1:14144987-14149987 GCF_029448725.1 Salvelinus fontinalis | reverse complement strand
AGGCAGCGTTTTCCTGTCATCCACCAATCCCAGATTCGTCCGTCGGACTGGCAGATGGTAAACCGTGATTCATCACTCCAGTGAACGCGTTTCCAATGTTCCAATGAATCCAATGGCGGTGAGCTTTACACCACTCCAGCCGACATTTTGCATTACGTATAGTGATCTTAGGCTTGTGTACGGCTGCTCAAACCCATTTCATGAAGCTCCCGACAAACAGTTATTGTGCTGATGTTGCTTCCAGAGGCAGTTTGGTACTCGGTAGTGAGTGTTGCAACTGAGGACATGATTTTTATGTGCTACGCGCTACACAGTCCCGTTCTGTAAGCCGGTGAGGCCTACCACTTCGTGGCTGTGCTGTTGTTGCCCCTAGACGTTTCCACAATAACAGCACTTACAGTGGACCGGAGCAGCTCTAGCAGGGCAGACATTTTATGAAACTGACATGTTGGAAAGGTGGCATCCTATGACAGTGTAACGGCTTTCGTTGGTGGAAGGAGAGGAGGACCAAAATGCAGCGTGGTACGAATCCATAATATAATTTCATCGAGAATGAATTGTTCTCAACTGGCCTACCTGGTTAAATAAAGAACTTTTTCTAAACTAGCCTACCTGGTTAAATAAAGAACTTGTTCTCAACTGGCCTACCTGGTTAAATAAAGAACTTGTTCTCAACTGGCCTACCTGGTTAAATAAAGAACCTTGTTCTCAACTGGCCTACCTGGTTAAATAAAGAACTTGTTCTCAACTGGCCTACCTGGTTAAATAAAGAACTTGTTCTCAACTGGCCTACCTGGTTAAATAAAGAACCTTGTTCTCAACTGGCCTACCTGGTTAAATAAAGAACATGTTCTCAACTGGCTACCTGGTTAAATAAAGAACTTGTTCTCAACTGGCCTACCTGGTTAAATAAAGAACCTTGTTCTCAACTGGCCTACCTGGTTAAATAAAGAACATGTTCTCAACTGGCCTACCTGGTTAAATAAAGAACTTGTTCTCAGCTGGTCTACCTGGTTAAATAAAGAACTTGTTCTCAACTGGCCTACCTGGTTAAATAAAGAACTTGTTCTCAACTGGCCTACCTGGTTAAATAAAGAACCTTGTCCTTAACTGGCCTACCTGGTTAAATAAAGAACCTTGTTCTAGTGTCAGAGGCCCGCGCATAGAATTAGAATCTCTAAATGGGTACATCCCCTCTGATTATGGCAATTTGACAGGTGAGCTCATATTTCTATAGACCCACCCACCAAGGTGTCTCCTCCCCTGTCACGTATCTGTTTGATGACTCAGGCTGAGATGAGCCACTAACTGATGGGTAGCAGTGTATCAGGAATTTATTACGAGGTACAAGAGACATTGTTTGTGTTCAAGTGATGATACAATTCTGGACGAAAACAAATCATGTTTCTTTCAATCTCTCTCTCTCTCTCTCTCTCTCTCTCTCTCTCTCTCTCTCTCTCTCTCTCTCTCCTCTCTCTCTCTCTCTCTCTCCCTCTCTCTCTCTCTCTCTCTCTCTCTCTCTCTCCTCTCTCTCTCTCTCTCTCTCTCTCTCTCTCTCTCTCTCTCTCTCTCTCTCTCTCTCTCTCTCTCTCTCTCTCTCTCTCTCTCTCTCTCTCTATTCCATTTAAGGGCTTTACTGGCATGGGAAACATATGTTAACATTGCCAAAGCAAGTGAAGTAGATAATTTAACAAAAGTGAAATAAACAATAAAAATGAACAGCAAACATTACACTCACAGAAGTTCCAAAAGAATAAAGACATTTCAAATGTCATATTATGTTTATATACTCTCTGTCTCTGTCTGTTTCTGCCACTCTATCTCTCTGTCTCTCTCTCTGTCTCTGTCTCTCCCTCTCTCTCTCTCACGCTCTCTCTCACTGATAATTAATTTCAAGAAAACAAAGGTGTTTTACAGATTTCCAAGTTACTCATTGAAGGTGTAAATAAATGTCTCATTTCAAAGAAGAAGAAGAAGCTTAGAAAGGGTTTCATCAGATGAATGACACAGAGAGGTACTATTCTGAGAACATTTCTGCTTGTGGTAAAGTATCTGTATATATATATAGCTAGCGCAGTGTATCAATAGCGGATATGACAGACAGCACCACCAACTGACTGACTCAAAGAGTCACATTAGAAAAACTAATCCTGAGCAATGGAAATACAACATGTCATGTGTATAAAATCTGAAGTACATCATGCCGATTGGCCTGTGATGTGGGGAACGACGATGAAACTCATGAATCAGAGTATCTCCACAGTACCCTGACAAGTGAGTGACAGACAGATAGTCCAGCACTCGCCCCTCAGACAGTCTTACTGAAAACATCTTCCTACATAGACAGACAAAACATATTATGAGCCTTATAACAAAGCATTATAAAGGTTCATACGTGCGTATAACAAGTTACAAAGCATGTATAATCTCTATAGGGATTCTGATGCCAGACAGTCAGTCCAGCTGTAGGGCGGCCCAGCCTCCGAAGTAACTCCGAAGTAACTCTCAACTGTATGCAAGAATTTCTCTGTATTGTCTTAGGAATGCAGCATTACCTCTTCAACCCCCATTCGAACACACCTCTGGGTAGCAGAGGTTCTGTTGTCATTACATCCTGTAGGTCTGATATCTGATTGGAGGTTCACTTTACAGTAATACTATTGGTCAACTCAGATTTTGAATCCAAACAGTCAGATGCTAAAAAAAAGGGTCTTAGATTCATTCTCTTTCTATATATCTTTTTTCCTGACCTGCTGTGGTGAGATACACTCTCTCTCTTTATCTCTCCCCTCACCAGGATCTCAGTCTCTCTCTTTATCTCTCCCCTCACCAGGATCTCAGTCTCTCTCTTTATCTCTCCCCTCACCAGGATCTCAGTCTCTCTCTTTATCTCTCCCCTCACCAGGATCTCAGTCTCTCTCTTTATCTCTCCCCTCACCAGGATCTCAGTCTCTCTCTTTATCTCTCCCCTCACCAGGATCTCAGTCTCTCTCTTTATCTCTCCCCTCACCAGGATCTCAGTCTCTCTCTCTCTCTCTCCTCCCCAGGGACTCACTCTCTCTCTCTTTATCTCTACCCTCACCAGGATCTCAGTCTCTCTCTCTCTCTCCTCCCCAGGGACTCACTCTCTCTCCTTATCTTTCTCATCCCCAGGATCTCACTCTCTCTCTTTATCTCTCTCATCCCCAGGATCTCACTCTCTCTCTTTATCTCTCTCATCCCCAGGATCTCACTCTCTCTCTTTTTCTCTCTCATCTCCAGGATCTCACTCTCTCTATTTTTCTCTCTCATCCCCAGGATCTCACTCTCTCTCTTTATCTCTCTCATCCCCAGGATCTCACTCTCTCTCTTTATCTCGCTCCTCCCCAAGGACTCTTGGGGCAGACCTTTCAGGCTATGTCTTCTCTCTCTCCCTCTCTGATCATGCCTAGAATAATGCCTTGTAATGCTTGTTAATTCCTTGTAACGTGAGCTTTCTGTCTTGTATGTGATTTCATTCATTGTACCGTGTAATATCTGAATTTGATAGACAATTCTCAGACCTTTCTTGACAGTGTCTTTCTATAGCTCTTTAAGAGTGTTGGTTGCATATTCCTGTTCATCCTCAGACCCTTCATCCTTTGTCCATTCATTGCATAGTCTTATTATATATATATATATATATATATATATATAAAACATACTTATATATCAAATATTACCACACTACACAGCTACTCCTCAAGCAGTCATATTGATAGTATCTTCAAACATAGAGAAAAACCCCACTATAAGCCTGATATGCCTCATAACAAGTTATAATACATTACATTATACCTGCAGGCAGTGCTGCAGAGAGGGCCAGACAGTCAGTCAGTACCACAACTCCTCAGAGAGTGACAGACAGTCAGTACCACAGCTCCTCAGAGAGGGCCAGACAGTCAGTCAGTACCACAACTCCTCAGAGAGTGACAGACAGTCAGTCCCACAGCTCCTCAGAGAGTGACTGACAGTCAGTCCCACAGCTCCTCAGAGAGTGACAGACAGTCAGTACCACAGCTCCTCAGAGAGTGACAGACAGTCAGTCCCACCACTCCTCAGAGAGTGACAGACAGTCAGTCCCACAGCTCCTCAGAGAGTGACAGACAGTCAGTCCCACAGCTCCTCAGAGAGTGACAGACAGTCAGTACCACAGCTCCTCAGAGAGTGACAGACAGTCAGTCCCACCACTCCTCAGAGAGTGACAGACAGTCAGTCCCACAGCTCCTCAGAGAGTGACAGACAGTCAGTCCCACAGCTCCTCAGAGAGTGACAGACAGTCAGTACCACAGCTCCTCAGAGAGTGACAGACAGTCAGTCAGTTAGTCCCACAGCTCCTCTGAGAGTGACAGACGACAGTCAGTCCCACAGCTGCTCAGAGAGTGACAGACGACAGTCAGTCCCACAGCTCCTCAGAGAGTGACAGACGACAGTCAGTCCCACAGCTCCTCAGAGAGTGACAGACGACAGTCAGTCCCACGGCTCCTCAGAGAGTGACAGACGACAGTCAGTCAGTCCCACAGCTCCTCAAACAGTGCTATTGATAAACTCTGCTTACAGTCAGTCTGCCGGTATGACAAAGACTGAATGGATGTGTGAACTCAGCTCGTATCATTGTGAAAAGGACCTGTAAAAACTGTCAAAATATAAGCAACATAGCCCACCATACAGTAGACAGGGGTAGCTGGGCACAGCCGTCCACAACACTGAATCTACAGCACACCAGCAGACACAATAGCAGAACACAAAACACTTACTTTACTATAGAAATCAGCCTCTAAAGTAATATCCAGGTTGTGACGTGTGAAGTTTCCAATCGACAAAAAAACAAGATCCTAATCCCCAGTTAGTCCAGTTACTCAGGAAGAGAGATCCGAGAAAGAAGGAGAGAGTCTCGACCCCTTCAGCCAGAGCGCTCCTGTTGCTGTTGCCACTTCCATAGAGATGGTCAGCTGCCTCAGAGGAGACCGGAGAAAGAGAGA
>NC_074666.1:13992487-14142487 GCF_029448725.1 Salvelinus fontinalis | reverse complement strand
TAGGGTTATGAATGGTTAAGGTAAGGGTTAAGGTTTGGGACAGGGTTATGAATGGTTAAGGTAAGGGTTAAGGTTGGGATAGGGTTATGAATGGTTAAGGTAAGGGTTAAGGTTTGGGATAGGGTTATGAATGGTTAAGGTAAGGGTTAAGGTTGGGATAGGGTTATGAATGGTTAAGGTAAGGGTTGGCACTGGGATTGAACAGATGACCCTCAGAGCCAGAGCTACTTGATGGTAATAGTGTTCCCCGTTGCCCCAAGTAAAATCAAATCAAAGTTTACTGTGCGAACACACAGATTTACAAATATTATCACAGGTGCAGCAAAAATGCTTGTGTTTCTAGCTCCAACAGAGCAGTAATACCTAGCAACACAGCAACAATAACAATACACATGTAATCAAGAAAAATAAAGAAATAAAGAAATATGAGAAGGAGCCATGTCAGAGACCAGAATATTAATATATCTAAACTAAACTAAAATATAAACGCAACAAAGTGTTGGTCCCATGTTTCATGAGCTGAAATAAAAGATCCCAGAAATGTTCACATACACACAAAAAGCTTATTTCTCAAATATTTTGTGCACAAATTTGTTTACATCCATGAATTTTCCATGCTGTTTAAAGGCACAGTCAACTTAGTGTCTGTTAACTTCTGACCCACTGGAATTGCGATACAGTGAATTATAAGTGAAATAATCTGTCTGTAAACAATTGTTGGAAAAATTACTTGTGTCATGCACAAAGTAGATGTCCTAACCGACTTGCCAAAACTGTAGTTGTTAACAAGAAATTTGTGGAGTAGTTGAAAAACGAGTTTTAATGACTCCAACCTAACTGTAAGTAAACTTCCGACTTCAACTGTTTATATCTGCATATAGCGGAGTGTGAAGACAGTATAGACAGTATATTAATAGAAAAGGACTGTACAGCAGTAGTTATATCGGATAAGGTCTCTTAGACTAGACGTAACATAGTACATTTAAATCTGGGACACTCAAATTAGTGTGATATGTTATGTTTGGTATACACAAGGGCGTTGTCCTTTCGCTCACGGACTGACTGGGATTCCCTGTATCTATGGTCTGACGGACAAACAGACCCATTCTCAGAGCTCATAACGGAGTGCTTACATTTCACTTGTGCAATTCAAGATATATTTATTTTACCCTTTCAGTTTGAATGTGAATGTCTAGCATTCACATTCAAAGGTAGCGTGTTCGAATCTCATCACAGAGCTTTTTAGCTAATTAGCTACTTTTAAACTACTTACTACTTTTTAGCTACTTTGCAACTATTTAGCATGTTACCTAACCCTTCCCCTCACCCTAACCTTAACCCTTTTAGCTAACCCTTCCCCTCACCCTAAACCTTAACCCTTTTACCTAACCCTTCCCCTCACCCTAACCTTAACCCTTTTAGCTAACCCGTCCCCTCACCCTAACCTTAACCCTGTTAGCTAACCTGTCCCCTCACCCTAACCTTAACCCTGTTAGCTAACCTGTCCCCTCACCCTAACCTTAACCCTTTTAGCTAACCCGTCCCCTCACCCTAACCTTAACCCTGTTAGCTAACCTGTCCCCTCACCCTAACCTTAACCCTGTTAGCTAACCCGTCCCCTCACCCTAACCTTAACCCTGTTACCTAACCCTTCCCCTCACCATAACCTTAACCCTTTTAGCTAACCCGTCCCCTCACCCTAACCTTAACCCTGTTAGCTAACCTGTCCCCTCACCCTAACCTTAACCCTGTTCCCCTCACCCTCACCCTAACCTTAACCCTTTTAGCTAACCTGTCCCCTCACCCTAACCCTAACTCCTAACCTTAACCCTAACCTTAACCCTAACCCCCTACCCTAGCTAACATTAGCCAGCTAGTTAAAATTTGTGTTAACCACCTAGCTAACGTTAGCCACAACAAATTGGAATTTGTAACATATCATACATTTTGCATATTCGTAACATAAAGTATGTTTTGCAAATTCGTTATATATCCACACAAAATGGAGGATGGACATCCACAAATGAATACCTACCATACCAAACGTAACATATTATACCAAACGTAACATATCATACCAAACGTAACATATCATACCAAACGTAACATATCATACCAAATGTAACATATCATACCAAATGTAACATATCATACCAAACGTAACATATCATACCAAACGTAACATATCATACCAAACGTAACATATCATACCAAACGTAACATATCATACCAAACGTAACATATCATACCAAATGTAACATATCATACCAAACGTAACATATCATACCAAATGTAACATATCATACCAAACGTAACATGTCATACCAAACGTAACATATCATACCAAACGTAACATATCATACCAAATGTAACATATCATACCAAACGTAACATATCATACCAAACGTAACATATCATACCAAACGTAACATATCATACCAAACGTAACATATCATACCAAACGTAACATATCATACCAAACGTAACATATCATACCAAACATAACATATCATACCAAACGTAACATATCATACCAAACGTAACATATCATACCAAACGTAACATATCATACCAAACGTAACATATCATACCAAACGTAACATATCATACCAAACGTAACATATCATACCAAACATAACATATCATACCAAACATAACATATTATACCAAACGTAACATATCATACCAAATGTAACATATCATACCAAACGTAACATATCATACCAAACGTAACATATCATACCAAACATAACATATCATACCAAACATAACATATTATACCAAACGTAACATATCATACCAAACGTAACATATCATACCAAACGTAACATATCATACCAAACGTAACATATCATACCAAATGTAACATATCATACCAAACGTAACATATCATACCAAACGTAACATATCATACCAAACGTAACATATCATACCAAACGTAACATATCATACCAAACGTAACATATTATACCAAACGTAACATATCATACCAAACATAACATATCATACCAAACGTAACATATCATACCAAACGTAACATATCATACCAAACGTAACATATCATACCAAACGTAACATATCATACCAAACGTAACATATCATACCAAACGTAACATATTATACCAAACGTAACATATCATACCAAATGTAACATATCATACCAAACGTAACATATCATACCAAACGTAACATATCATACCAAACGTAACATATCATACCAAACGTAACATATCATACCAAATGTAACATATCATACCAAACGTAACATATCATACCAAACGTAACATATCATACCAAACGTAACATATTATACCAAACGTAACATATCATACCAAATGTAACATATCATACCAAACGTAACATATCACACTAAATGGAGTGTTTCAGATTTACACACAGAATAACAGGAAATGCTCTGACATCAGGTTGCATGAATAGAGTATATTCAGTGCATTCAGAAACTTTTCAGAACCCTTGACTTTTTATAAGAAACGTTAATGTGTTGAAAATCCCAAATTGTTTGCATAGTCAACTTACACACAGCTCTGACACACACACTTACCCCACCAGACATGTCACCAGGGGACTTTTCACAGTCCCCAAATCCAGAACAAATTCAAGAAAGTGTACAGCATTACATAGAGCCATTATCACATGGCACTCAAATGACCAGCAAACCAGGTTTAAAAAGACAGATAAATCAACACGTCACGGTACAATGCCTCTCCCTTGTTGACCTAGATAGTTTGTGTGTATATATTGACATGTAGGCCTTTTGTGCGCCTTTTTAAAAATTGATGCTGTTCTTGTCTATTAATGTTCTGTACTATGTCATATTTCATGTTTTGTGTGGACCACAGGAAGAGTAGCTTCTGCTTTTGCAACAGCTAATGGGGATCCTAATAAAATAACAAAATACCAACAACAAAAAAACGTGCCAATATATCCCCCAAACACCAGTTTCTCAAGCATTATCAAATCAAATCAAATCAAATTGTATTTGTCACATACACATGGTTAGCAGATGTTAATGCGAGTGTACCGAAATGCTTGTGCTTCTAGTTCCGACAATGCTGTAATAACCAACGAGTAATCTAACCTAACAATTCCACAACTACTACCTTATACACACAAGTGTAACGGGATAGAGAATATGTGCATAAAGATATATGAATGAGTGATGGAACAGAACGGCATAGGCACTTGTCTGTTACTTTATATAATTATAAAATACATCCCACTGGCCACAGACGTCAATTCAACATCTATTCCACGCTGGTTCAACGTAATTTCATTGAAATGACATGGAAACAGCGGTGATTAAACCAGCAGTGTGCACAGTGGGACGTATTGTTTGACAATTTACTCTGAGGGCCACACATTTTAGTCATTAAAAGTGAAGAATGTTTGATGAACTATAATCAAAATTCAAAGAATTTAACAAAATATAGAAACATGTTCATTGATGACACATGTGAAACGTCACGGACATGTTGTGTCTGTAAAAAAAAAAGTAGTTGCATTAAGATTATTTAAATGTATACTGTTATAAAAGCAGTTCAATACAAACAATATAAGTGGATATATAGTGTACCATACTCATTGTCTGTATTTCCCCCCCTATATTTTAAGAAGGTCTCTACTGGTGGACCAGTGGACCTGCTGAGCCAGCACCTACAGGCTAGCTTTTATTTTACTTACCTTTAGCAGGATTCCTTGCCAAGTTAATAAGGATTGGTCTTGCTGCAGACACATGAGTGCCCACAAAACCGTTGCTTATTGAGCTGCAAAAGAGAGAGAAGACCCTAATAGTCCCATTGAACTCTCTCTTTCTTTCTCTCTCTCGGAGGACCTGAGCCCTAGGACCATACGTCAGGACTACCGGGCATGATGACTCCTTGCTGTCCCCAGTCCACCTGGCCTTGCTGCTATTCCAGTTTCAACTGTTCTGCCTGCGGTTATGGAACCGCCACATGTCCCAGACCTGCTGTTTTCAACTCTTAATGATCGGCTATGAAAAGCCAACTGAAAATTATTCATGATTATTATTTGACCATGCTTGTCACTTATGAACATTTTGAACATCTTGGCATAGTTCTGTTATAATCTCCACCCGGCACAGCCAGAAGAGGACTGGCCACCCCTCATAGCCTGGTTCCTCTCTAGGTTTCTTCCTAGGTTTTGGCCTTTCTAGGGAGTTTTTCCTAGCCACCGTGCTTCTACACCTGCAATGCTTGCTGTTTGGGGTTTTAGGCTGGGTTTCTGTACAGCACTTCGAGATATTAGCTGATGTACGAAGGGCTATATAAAATAAACTTGATTGATTGATTGATTGAACAGAGGAGGAAACCAAGTCCCCTGTCAAAAGGAGTATCTGAATCCGTGTTCAGATGCTACTGTAACATTACCTAATTATATGCGTGACCGTACTTACATAGAGTTTAGCTAGCTGAATAGCATTTACTAAAATGGGCAATAACTAAACCTTGTTAACATTAGAAAATTGCATTATATTTTAGATCTCACCAACTTTGTCAGTTCTCTTACCTATGAAAATGAATGGTAGAGCTACTGTAACTTTACTGTACCGTTACCATGCTTGCTAGCTAGCTTGCCAGGCAGCTCAGCCAAAGATATTTATAACTAACCCAAGATAGTTAATCTGTGTCATTTCCAGTGGGTGCAAATGAAGCTTAGTGGGCAGAACAAGCATGGAGGTGGGCAGAGCCAAGCATGAGCTAGTGAGATCCTATTGGCACGTTGTGACATGTACTGGCATATTTCCATTAGGGAACACCTCCTCTGTGAAGTGCCCGTGTGCACAAACTCAACTCGACCTTACACTCCTTCTAAACAACTTCATTTTTTAAAAACATTTTGGCAAAGCATCAAGCCTATAAAACTTAGTGCACTGTGCTCGTAACAGATTACATTTTGGGAACAGAAACATTTATTGAGGTCAGATGTTAAATCGATGAGAAAATATGCAGAATGTCGGTTCGGTTTCACCTAGTTCGAACCTCTCCCACTACTCACAACTGGACTTTTCTAAAACGTTCTCAACAGATGCTTCAGCTTTATAGCCCTTGTGACGTGTCTAGGTTACCCCTTCTGTCTGTGGCTCAGCAAAGCAGCAACTATTGATAGCCACAAGTTAGCGGTTGCTATTTATATTCTACTGTTGGAAAACAAGTTGGCTCCGGTCAATATTAACATTACAGTGGCATTTCTTGTTTTTAATCTTACCATTTGGTATGAAAAGCTGATAGTCCAGGAGAAAGTTGGAGAAGGTTGGCTAGCTAGCTAGCTGCAGTTCTGTCTCGATTGTGCACTGTCTGGACAGCGCTCTTGTTTTCCAGGTAGTTGGCTGAGTTAATCAATAGTGTCACACCCATCCATCTTTCAAAAGATGGAAGGGTGAGACCCTATAGGCTGTGTCCTTCTTCCCGAAGAAGCTATACATGATTGGCTTTGGAAACGTGGACATGGAGATGGTGATTGGACATGGAGATGGTGATTGGACATGGAGATGGTGATTGGACGTGGAGATGGTGATTGGACGTGGAGATGGTGATTGGACATGGAGATGGTGATAGGACATGGAGATGGTGATTGGACGTGGAGATGGTGATTGGACGTGGAGATGGTGATTGGACATGGAGATGGTGATTGGACGTGGAGATGGTGATTGGACGTGGAGATGGTGATTGGACGTGGAGATGGTGATTGGATGTGGAGATGGTGATTGGACGTGGAGATGGTGATTGGACGTGGAGATGGAGTATCACTGCAACACGGGTTCAAATCCAGCCCGCTGATATTTCAGCACACCCTCCTCTATCTTTCATCTATATGGCTCTCGAGCCCGATAAACACACACAGACTTACAAATATATAAATATATATATATACACACACAAAAAAATTGAAAAAAATGAATGTGTCATCTTTTGTTACAGTTCACTAAGCCTCTCACACCAAGGAGCCATTATCGATGTCTCACTTCCGCAGTCTACTGTAGATCTTAGCTGCAGAACCTCTGTGAAGTCTCTCGACAGCCGGCGTCTCTCTAATGGCAAAGTAAGATGTAACACCTCTAAAAATATCTTCTACATTTAGTCTCGTTTATTTGGAAAGAAATTCATAATTATTTCCCCTTGAGCCTTACACTCAACCAGAGATAGCTTCCATAAAATAACTCTGAAGCATAAACCAAATGTTAAATTTGACATTGAACATGACCCTTGATACGTCTGGCCAATGTGCAGCAATAGTAATGAGGATGTGGAGTTCTGTGTAAATGTTTTCCCTATCTTAATTAAACAGACAGTCAAACAACAAACAGACAGACAAACCACACTGATGAAACAGGCAGTCAACTCTCTGGTTAAACCACACTGATGAAACAGACAGTCAACTCTCTGGTTAAACCACACTGATGAAACAGACAGTCAACTCTGGTTAAACCACACTGATGAAACAGACAGTTAACTCTCTGGTTAAACCACACTGATGAAACAGACAGTCAACTCTCTGGTTAAACCACACTGATGAAACAGACAGTCAACTCTCTGGTTAAACCACACTGATGAAACAGACAGTCAACTCTCTGGTTAAACCACACTGATGAAACAGGCAGTCAACTCTCTGGTTAAACCACACTGATGAAACAGACAGTCAACTCTCTGGTTAAACCACACTGATGAAACAGGCAGTCAACTCTCTGGTTAAACCACACTGATGAAACAGGCAGTCAACTCTCTGGTTAAACCACACTGATGAAACAGACAGTCAACTCTCTGGTTAAACCACACTGATGAAACAGACAGTCAACTCTCTGGTTAAACCACACTGATGAAACAGGCAGTCAACTCTCTGGTTAAACCACACCGATGAAACAGACAGTCAACTCTCTGGTTAAACCACACGGATGAAACAGGCAGTCAACTCTCTGGTTAAACCACACGGATGAAACAGGCAGTCAACTCTCTGGTTAAACCACACTGATGAAACAGACAGTCAACTCTCTGGTTAAACCACACTGATGAAACAGACAGTCAACTCTCTGGTTAAACCACACTGATGAAACAGACAGTCAACTCTCTGGTTAAACCACACTGATGAAACAGACAGTCAACTCTCTGGTTAAACCACACTGATGAAACAGGCAGTCAACTCTCTGGTTAAACCACACTGATGAAACAGACAGTCAACTCTCTGGTTAAACCACACTGATGAAACAGGCAGTCAACTCTCTGGTTAAACCACACTGATGAAACAGACAGTCAACTCTCTGGTTAAACCACACTGATGAAACAGGCAGTCAACTCTCTGGTTAAACCACACTGATGAAACAGACAGTCAACTCTCTGGTTAAACCACACTGATGAAACAGGCAGTCAACTCTCTGGTTAAACCACACGGATGAAACAAACAGTCAACTCTCTGGTTAAACCTCACTGATGAAACAGGCAGTCAACTCTCTGGTTAAACCACACTGATGAAACAGGCAGTCAACTCTCTGGTTAAACCACACTGATGAAACAGACAGTCAACTCTCTGGTTAAACCACACTGATGAAACAGACAGTCAACTCTCTGGTTAAACCACACTGATGAAACAGGCAGTCAACTCTCTGGTTAAACCACACCGATGAAACAGACAGTCAACTCTCTGGTTAAACCACACGGATGAAACAGGCAGTCAACTCTCTGGTTAAACCACACGGATGAAACAGGCAGTCAACTCTCTGGTTAAACCACACTGATGAAACAGACAGTTAACTCTCTGGTTAAACCACACTGATGAAACAGACAGTCAACTCTCTGATTAAACCACACTGATGAAACAGGCAGTCAACTCTCTGGTTAAACCACACTGATGAAACAGACAGTCAACTCTGTGGTTAAACCACACTGATGAAACAGGCAGTCAACTCTCTGGTTAAACCACACTGATGAAACAGGCAGTCAACTCGATGGACATTCTTCCCCTCTATTAGATTTGAGACATTAATAACAACAGCTACCCTCGTTGGGCCTAGGGCTAGATAATAGGCATCACACACACACACACACACACACACACACACACACACACACACACACACACACACACACACACACACACACACACACACACACACACACACACACAGCACTAGGGCTAGATAATAGGCATCACACACACACACACACACACACACACACACACACACACACACACACACACACACACACACACACACACACACACACACACACACACACACACACACACACACACACACACACACACACAGGCCTAAGGCCAGATAATAGGGGCCATGAATACCTGCTATGCTACCACCGTAGCCAACCAGATTCCACAGCAGCCCTCAAAGTGAGCCATAATGACAACACCATGCCTGTTTACAGTACAACACTGGAATGATAAGGGTTCTTATATAAGACAACACCATGCCTGTGAACAGCACAACACTGGAATGATAAGGGTTCTTATATAAGACAACACCATGCCTGTGAACAGTACAACACTGGAATGATAAGGGTTCTTATATAAGACAACACCATGCCTGTGAACAGTACAACACTGGAATGATAAGGGTTCTTATATAAGACAACACCATGCCTGTTTACAGTACAACAGGGAACTACTGATCTATTGAGCACCACTGAAAAGTGATATTTACATGTGAAAAATGAATGCCATATGCTGCATTTGCTATAGGCCTACTGTTTACCTTTATGTTGGTGACACTTTGATATCTCGATAATATGCAGCTGTTTAAAGAGCAAAATCCACAGAAGCAATAACAAAACAGACGCCCCCACCTCTGTGTTGGTGGAAAGCTGACTGATGGAGAAATGTAACCACTCTCAGATTAGTAGACAGAGCTATGGATGCAGGGACTGACCATCCATGATAACAAAATGATAGTTTTAACCGTGTTATGAGGCTATATAGTGTTTGTTTACATTTACATTGTTAACAAACATTGGAGAAAAACAAGTTTATATTCTGGGTTCTGATGGGGTGTGGCAGTTGAACTGAGCTCATGAGGCATTTATAAGTTCAATTCTTCAACAATCAATTGATATACAGTGCGTTCGGAAAGTAATCAGACTCCTTGACTTTTCCAAATTTTGTCACGTTAAAAGCTTATTTTAAAATAGATACAATTATTTTATTTTATCATCAATGTATACACAATACCCCATTATGACAAAGCAAAAACTGTTTTTTTTACATTTTTGTTAATTTCTTAAAAATATAAAACTGAAATATAACATTTACATAAGTATTCAGACCATTTACTCAATACTTCGTAGAAGCACCTTTAGCAACGATTACAGTATCGAATCTTCTTGGGTATGACGCTACAAGCTTGGCACACCTGTATTTGGGGAGTTTCTCCCATTCTTCTCTGCAGATCCTCTCAAGCTCTGTCAGGTTGGATGGGGAGCGTTGCTGAAAAGCTATTTTCAGGTCTCTCCAGAGATGATCGATCAGGTTCAAGTCTGGGCTCTGGCTGGGACACTCAATGACATTCAGAGACTTGTCCCGAAGCCACTCCTGCATTGTCTTGGCTGTGTGTTTAGGGTCGTTGTGCTGTTGGAAGGTGAACCTTCGCCCCCAGTTTGAGATCCTGAGCGCTCTGGAGCAGGTTTTCGTCAAGGATCTCTCTGTACTTTGCTCCTTTCATCTTTCCCTCGATCCTGACTAGTCTCCCAGTCCCTGCCGCTGAAAAACATCCCTACAGCATGATGCTGCCTCCACCATGCTTCACCGTAGAGATGGTGCCAGATTTCCTCCAGACGTGATAAAATTGTTACATTTTGGTTTCATCAGACCAGAGAATCTTGTTTCTCATGGTTGGATTGTCTTTAAGTGCTTTTTGGCAAACTGTCATGTGACTTTTACTGAGGAGTTGCTTCCGTCTGGCCACTCTACCATAAAGGCCTGATTGGTGGAGTGCTGATTGGTGGAAACACCAGTCTCAACGTCAACAGTGAAGAGGCGACTCCAGGATGCTGGCCTTCTAGACAGAGTTGCAAAGAAAAAGCCATATCTCAGACTGGCCTAGTAAAAAGAAAAGATTAAGATGGGCAAAAGAACACAGACACTGGACAGAGGAATTGTCCCGGAACCGCCTCTTCACTGTTGACGTTTAGACTGTGAGGTGTCTGTTTCTCAAACTAGACACTCTAATGTACTTGTCCTCTTGCTCAGTTGTGCACCGGGGCCTCCCACTCCTCTTTCTATTTTGGTTAAAGCCAGTTTGCGCTGTTCTGTGAAGGGAGTAGTACACAGCGTTGTACGAGATCTTCAGTTTCTTGGCAATTTCTCGCATGGAATAGCCTTCATTTCTCAGAACAAGAATAGACTGACGAGTTTCATTAGAAAAGGTCTTTGTTTCTAATTCAACCAGCATGAATTAGATTTCAGCAATAAAAGCCCCGCAGGTTGGGATCCGCACTACGCAGCTGTTGCAAGACCGCTTTTTTCACTGGTTTCAAAAAACTGTGATTGATAGGCAGCTTAAACTTCTTGCATTCAACCATTATTGGGTTCAGATACACATTAGATTTGTGAACAGCCATCCACAACAACCGCAATCCGTAAGCTAAATGAGAAAGCAGCAGTGTGATTCACATCAATGAGCTATGGAGATATAAAAAATAAGTGGTATCCGTATCGCCGTAGACTACACCTCTGCTGTCATCCTTACCTCCAAGCGTTTATTCAAGTTGGATAATCTTTGGATGCCGACAGCAGTCGCACCATTGGAAGACATAGCTTGGACTGTAGGATACAAAAGACTATTCCTGCTCTTTTCCCACGATCTATTAAACACATTTGGTGTGTCATCATAGTGGTGTCTGACATCATGGTGGTCTCTGTCATCATGGTGGACTCTGACATCATGGTGGTCTCTGACATCATAGTGGTCTCTGTCATCATGGTGGTCTCTGACTAGTGGTCTCTGACATTATGGTGGTCTCTGACATCATGGTGGTCTCTGACTGGTGGTCTCTGACATCATGGTGGTCTCATACATCATGGTGGTCTCTGACATCATAGTCGTCTCTGTCATCATGGTGGTCTCTGAGAAGAGTCAAATATTGTTTTTCACAAACATCCTTTCTGAATTTAAAAATAATCCTTGAAGTAATCATCTGTTTTTAATCTAATAATCTGATTACAATATTTTTGCTAGTAACATATCAGACTACAGTTACCTGTTTTTGTAATCCTTAACATCTAATGGATTACATGTAATCCACTACTCCCCAATCCGGACTACTAGATGTGAAAGATGAGGTTTATTATATATGATAACACCATGCCTGTGTACAGTACATCATTGGAAAGATAAGGTGTATTATATATGATAACACCATGCCTGTGTACAGTACATCATTGGAAAGATAAGGGTTATTATATATGATAACACCATGCCTGTGTACAGTACATCATTGGAAAGATAAGGGTTATTATATATGATAACGCCATGCCTGTGTACAGTACATCATTGGAAAGATAAGGTGTATTATATATGATAACGCCATGCCTGTGTACAGTACATCATTGGAAAGATAAGGGTTATTATATATGATAACACCATGCCTGTGTACAGTACATCATTGGAAAGATAAGGGTTATTATATATGATAACACCATGCCTGTGTACAGTACATCATTGGAAAGATAAGGTGTATTATATATAATAACACCATGCCTGTGTACAGTACATCATTGGAAAGATAAGGGTTATTATATATGATAACACCATGCCTGTGTACAGTACATCATTGGAAAGATAAGGTGTATTATATATGATAACACCATGCCTGTGTACAGTACATCATTGGAAAGATAAGGTTTATTATATATGATAACACCATGCCTGTGTACAGTACATCATTGGAAAGATAAGGGTTATTATATAATACTGTACAGAGTAACTGAATTCCATCAGTTGTCTTGATTCTGGAGTTCAAATATATTTAAAAAAATGAACCTGGCCTACACTGTAAATACACTGAACAGGTGATTATTACGCCCAGAACCCACCAGAGCCCTCTATTGTACATTATACGCAGTACTTTGCTACTTAGCCTACATAAACCCTTCAGTGTTGTATGAGTAGTATTAGTAACGTTTACAATCATGTCCTTATGGAAAGTGCACTGACAAAAACATTGATAAAGGCGGAAACTACCTCCACAGTTCCTCCTCCTCCTTCATCTGCTCCTCCTCCTCCTTCTTCTCCTCCTCCTCCTTCTCCTCCATCTCCTCCTCCTCCTCCTCCTCCTCCTCATTTTTCTCCTCCTCCTCCTTCATCTTCTCCTCCTCCTCCTCCTTCTCCTCCTTCTCCTCCTCCTCCTCCTCCAGCATACGGAGTTAAGGATGTTAGCCTCGAACAAAGCTCTATTTCAGCTGATGTAAAAGGTACAGTGCCTTGCAAAAGTATTCACCCATCTTGGCATTTTTCCTCTCTCTTTCCTCTCTCCAACCTTTCTCCATTCTCTCTCCAACCTCTCTCCATCCTCTCTCAACCTCTCTCCTTCCTCTCTCCAACATCTCTCCTTCCTCTCTCCAAACTCTCTCATCATCTCTCCATCATCTCTCCTTCCTCTCTCCAACCTCTCTCCTTCCTCTCTCCTTCCTCTCTCCTTCCTCTCTCCATCCTCTATCCAACATCTCTCCATCCTCTTTCCATCCTCTCTCTTTCCTCTCTCCAACCTTTCTCCATTCTCTCTCCACCCTCTCTTCATCCTCTCTCCAACCTCTCTCCATCCTCTCTCCATCCTCTCTCCAACCTCTCTCCATCCTCTCTCCTTCCTCTCTCCAACATCTCTCCATCCTCTCTCCATCCTCTCTCCATCCTCTCTCCAACCTCTCTCCATCCTCTCTCCTTCCTCTCTCCAACATCTCTCCATTCTCGCTCCATCCTCGCTCCATCCTCTCTCCATCCTCTCTCCATCCCCTCTCCAACATCTCTCCTTCCTCTTTCTATCCTCTCTTCAACCTCTCTCCATCCTCTCTCCATCCTCTCTCCATCCTCTCTCCAACCTCTCTCTTTCCTTGCACTTTCCTCGCTCCATCCTCTCTCCATCCTCTCTCCTCCAACATCTCTCCTTCCTCTCTCCTTCCTCCCTCCAACCTCTCTCATCCTCTCTCCATTCTCTCTCCTTCCTCTCTCCATCCTCTATCCAACATCTCTCCATCCTCTTTCCATCCTCTCTCCAACCTCTCTCCTTCCTCTCTCTTTCCTCTCTCCAACCTTTCTCCATTCTCTCTCCACCCTCTCTTCATCCTCTCTCCAACCTCTCTCCATCATCTCTCCATCCTCTCTCCAACCTCTCTCCATCCTCTCTCCTTCCTCTCTCCATCCTCTCTCCATCCTATCTCCATCCTCTCTCCAACCTCTCTTCAACCTCTTTCTTTCCTCGCTCTTTCCTCGCTCCATCATCTCTCCATCCTCTCTCCATCCTCTCTCCAACATCTCTCCTTCCTCTTTCCATCCTCTCTTCAACCTCTCTCCATCCTCTCTCCATCCTCTCTCCATCCTCTCTCCAACCTCTCTTCAACCTCTTTCTTTCCTCGCTCTTTCCTCGCTCCATCCTCTCTCCATCCTCTCTCCATCCTCTCTCCAACATCTCTCCTTCCTCTCTCCTTCCTCTCTCCATCCTCTATCCAACATCTCTCATCCTCTTTCCATCCTCTCTCTTTCCTCTCTCCAACCTTTCTCCATTCTCTCTCCACCCTCTCTTCATCCTCTCTCCAACCTCTCTCCATCCTCTCTCCATCCTCTCTCCAACCTCTCTCCATCCTCTCCACTTCCTCTCTCCAACATCTCTCCATCCTCTCTCCATCCTCTCTCCATCCTCTCTCCAACCTCTCTCCATCCTCTCTCCTTCCTCTCTCCAATATCTCTCCATTCTCGCTCCATCCTCGCTCCATCCTCTCTCCATCCTCTCTCCATCCCCTCTCCAACATCTATCCTTCCTCTTTCCATCCTCTCTTCAACCTCTCTCCATCCTCTCTCCATCCTCTCTCCATCCTCTCTCCAACCTCTCTCTTTCCTTGCACTTTCCTCACTCCATCCTCTCTCCATCCTCTCTCCTCCAACATCTCTCCTTCCTCTCTCCTTCCTCTCTCCAACCTCTCTCATCCTCTCTCCATTCTCTCTCCTTCCTCTCTCCATCCTCTATCCAACATCTCTCCATCCTCTTTCCATCCTCTCTCCAACCTCTCCTTCCTCTCTCTTTCCTCTCTCCAACCTTTCTCCATTCTCTCTCCACCCTCTCTTCATCCTCTCTCCAACCTCTCTCCATCCTCTCTCCATCCTCTCTCCAACCTCTCTCCATCCTCTCTCCTTCCTCTCTCCAACATCTCTCCATCCTCTCTCCATCCTCTCTCCATCCTCTCTCCATCCTCTCTCCAACCTCTCTTCAACCTCTTTCTTTCCTCGCTCTTTCCTCGCTCCATCCTCTCTCCATCCTCTCTCCATCCTCTCTCCAACATCTCTCCTTCCTCTTTCCATCCTCTCTTCAACCTCTCTCCATCCTCTCTCCATCCTCTCTCCATCCTCTCTCCAACCTCTCTTCAACCTCTTTCTTTCCTCGCTCTTTCCTCGCTCCATCCTCTCTCCATCCTCTCTCCATCCTCTCTCCAACATCTCTCCTTCCTCTCTCCTTCCTCTCTCCAACCTCTCTCATCCTCTCTCCATTCTCTCTCCTTCCTCTCTCCAACCTCTCTCCTTCCTCTCTTCATCTTCTCTCCAACCTCTCTCATCCTCTCTCCATTCTTTCTCCATCCCCTCTCCAACCTCTCTCCTTCCTCTCTCTTTCCTCTCTCCAACCTCTCTCCTTCCTCTCTCCAGCCTCTCTCCTTCCTCTCTCCAACATCTCTCCAACATCTCTCCTTCCTCTCTCCAACATCTCTCCAACCTCTCTCCATCCTCTCTCCATCCTCTCTCCATCCTCTCTCCATCCTCTCTCCAACCTCTCTCCAACCTCTCTCCAGCCTCTCTCCATCCTCTCTCCAACCTCTCTCCATCCTCTCTCCATCCTCTCTCCATCGTCTATCTATGGGTAATGGTTTGGTTCTGTATAGTCAATTCAATAGGCTAAAAAAAGGAACGCTCCCCAGGGCTTTATTCATGCACCATGTTACACAAACAACATTACCGGAGCACACCAACAGGCTCCTGAATAGCTTCTATCCCCAAGCCATAAAACTGCTAAATAGCTAACAGAATGGCGACACAGACTATCTCAGTTGACCCTTGTATTTAATTTTTTCACTGCCTCTATGCACACTACAAGACTCCACACACTCACACACACACTGACACTCCAACACACACACAACATACACACACATCTATAGTAAGTCTACACACACACAGTGGTGGAAAAAGTACCCAATTGTCATACTTGAGTAAAAGTTAAGATACCTTTATAGAAAAAAGTCACCCAGTAAAATACTACTTGAGTAGAAGTCTAAATGTATTTGATTTTAAATACACTTAAGTATCAAAGATAAATGTAATTGCTAAAATGTACTTAAGTATCACAAGTAAAAGTTCAAGTATAATCAATTCAAATTCCTTATATTAATAAGCAAACCAGACGGCACCATTTTCTTGTTTTTTGTAGTTTATTTGTGGGTAGCCAGGGGCATTCTCCAACACTCAGACATCATTTACAAACAAAGCATTTGTGTTTAGTGAGTCCGTCAGATCAGAGGCAGTAGGGGTGCCAGAGATGTTTTCTGTTCAGTGAGTCCGTCAGATCAGATGCAGTAGAGATGCCAGAGATGTTCTCTGTTTAGTGAGTCCGTCAGATCAGATGCAGTAGAGATGCCAGATATGTTCTCTGTTTAGTGAGTACGTCAGATCAGAGGCAGTAGAGATGCCAGATATGTTTTCTGTTCAGTGAGTCCATCAGATCAGATGCAGTAGAGATGCCAGAGATGTTCTCTGTTTAGTGAGTCCGTCAGATCAGAGGCAGTAGAGATGCCAGAGATGTTCTCTGTGCGTGAATTGGACCATCTTCCTGTCCTGCTAAGCATTCAAACTGTAACGAGAACTTATGGGGGTCAGAGAAAATGGAGTAAAAAGCACCGTATTTTCTTTAGGAATGTGGTGAAATAAAAGTAAAAGTTGTCAAAAATATAAATAGTAGAGTAAAGTACAGATACCCCAAATCATTTTTACCCAAGCACTTTACACCACGGCACACATCAGCATTTACGCTGCTACTACTCTGTTTAGGTGTCTAGGCATATATACTGATGCCGAGTCCCCTAACCCCTATACTTATCTACCTCTATCACTCCAGTATCCCTGCACATTGGAAATATGCTACTGGAACTGACTCTGTGTACAGCTTCTTACTTTCTCCTGTTCTTCTTATTTCTTATTTTGTGTTTATGTTCTTCCTTGTGTTATTTTTAGTACTACATTGGTATTGATTACTGCATCGTTGTGTTTGGAGCATGCAAGAAAGACATTTCACTATACTTGTGCACATGACATTAAAACCTGAAATTATTTATTATGCACAAGTGCATTTAGGTTAAAGCACTGTATTACCGTCTAAAAGGTCTGGGAAATAAAGTCTCAGACAAAGACTGGTGCCACATTTTCTATGCTTTTAAAACTGTCTCTGACGACGAAAATCCTTGCCATGTCAGTCAGAGTCTCCATCAAGAATTAAACCAAGTCTACAAAGAAATCACCATGAGAAAAATTAACCTCTCCCTTAGCACCCCCGACACAGCCTCCACCCTCACCACAAGTGGTGCTGTACCCTCCACTGGAACACTTGAAATTACAATGTCCCCTCTGATTTTCTTCCTCCTCCTCCTCCTCCTCCTCCTCCTCCTCCTCCTCCTCCTCCTCCTCCTCCTCCTCCTCCTCTTCCTCTTCCTCCTCCTCCATCTCCTCCTCCTCCTCCATCTTCATCTCCTCCTCCATCTCCTCCTTATTCTCCATCTCCTCCTCCATCTCCTCCTTCTCCTCCTCCTTCTCCAGCATACGGAGTTAAGGATGTTAGCCTCGAACAAAGCTCTATTTCAGCTGATGTAGAAGGTACAGTGCCTTGCAAAAGTATTCACCCACCTTGGCGTTTTTCCTATTTTGTTGCATTACAACCTGTAATTTAAATTGATTTTTATTTGGATTTTATGTAATGGACATACACAAAATAGTCCAAATTGGTGAAGTGAAATTTAAAAAATTACTTGTTTCAAAAAATTATAAAAAATAAAAAATGGAAAAGTAGTGTGTGCATATGAATTCACCTTCTTTGGTATGAAGCCCCTAAATAATATCTGGTGCAACCAATTACCTTCAGAAGTCACATAATTAGTTAAATCAAGTCCACCCGTGTGCAATCTAAGTGTCACATGATCTGTCACATGATCTGAGTATATATATACACCTGTTCTGAAAGGCCCCAGTTGTCACAAGCGTTGATGGAAGAATTAGACCAAGGTGCAGAATTAGACCAAGGTGCAGAATTAGACCAAGGTGCAGAATTAGACCAAGGTGCAGAATTAGACCAAGGTGCAGAATTAGACCAAGGTGTAGAATTAGACCAAGGTGCAGAATTAGACCAAGGTGCAGAATTAGACCAAGGTGCAGAATTAGACCAAGGTGCAGAATTAGACCAAGGTGTAGAATAAGACCAAGGTGCAGAATTAGACCAAGGTGCAGAATTAGACCAAGGTGTAGAATAAGACCAAGGTGCAGAATTAGACCAAGGTGCAGAATTAGACCAAGGTGTAGAATAAGACCAAGGTGTGGTAAGCGTACATCATTTATGTTGATGAACACGAAAAAAACAATAAACTACAACAGAATGTGAAGCTACATGCAGTGCAGAAAGCACCTACACACAAACAAGATGCCACAAACTAAAGGTGGAGAAAAGGCTACCTAAGTATGATCCCCAATCAGAGACAACGATAGACAGCTGCCTCTGATTGGGAACCATACTCGACCAACAAAAGAAATAGAAAAACTAGAATGCCCACCCAAATCACACCCTGACCTAACCACATAGAGAAATAAAAAGGCTCTCTAAGGTCAGGGCGTGACACCAGTCTGCAACACCACTATGCAAGGGGCACCACCAAGGAGCTCTCCAAACAGGTCAGGGACAAAGTTGTGGAGAAGTACAGATCAGGGTTGGGTTATAAAAAAATATCAGAAACTTTGAACATCCCACGGAGCACCATTAAATCAGTTATAAAAAAAAATGGAAAGAATATGGCAAACCTGCCAAGAGAAGGCCGCCCACCAAAACTCACAGACCAGGCAAGGAGGGCATTAATCAGAGAGGCAACAAAGAGACCAAAGATAACCCTGAAGGAGCTGCAAAGCTCCACAGCGGAGATTGGAGTATCTGTCCATAGGACCACTTTAAGCTGTACACTCCACAGAGCTGGGCTTTACGGGAGTGGCCAGAAAAGTAAGCAAACATGTTTGGTGTTTGCCAAAAGGCATGTGGGAGACTCCCCAAACATATGGAAGAAGGTACTCTGGTCAGATGGGGCTAAAATTAAACTTTTTGGCCATCATGGAAAACGCTATGTCTGGCGCAAACCCAACACCTCAAATCACCCTAGAACACCATCCCCACACTGAAGAACGGTGGTGGCAGCATCATGCCGTGGGGATGTTTTTCATCAGCAGGGACTGGGAAACTGGTCAGAATTGAAGGAATGATGGATGGCCCTGAATACAGGGAAATTCTTGAGGAAAACCTTTTTCAGTCTTCCAGAGATTTGAGACTGGGACGGAGGTTCACCTTCCAGCAGGACAATGACCCCAAGCATACTGCTAAAGCAACACTCAAGTGGTTTAAGGGGAAACATTTACATGTCTTGGAATGGCCTAGTCAAAGCCCAGACCTCAATCCAATTGAGAATCTGTGGTATGATTTAAAGATTGCTGTACACCAGCGGAACCCATCCAACTTGAAGTAGCTGGAGCTGTTTTGCCTTGAAGAATGGGCAAAACATCCCAGTGGCTAGATGTGCCAAGCTTATAGAGACATACCCCAAGAAACTTGCAGCTGTAAATGCTGCAAAAGGTGACTCTACAAAGTATTGACTTTGGGGGGGTGAATAATTATGCACGCTCAAGTTTTCTGTTTTTTTGTCTTATTTCTTTTGTTTCACAAGAAAAAATATTTTGTATCTTCAAAGTGGTAGGCATGTTGTATAAATCAAATGATACAAACCCCTCAAAAATCAATTTTAATTCCAGGTTGTAAGGCAACAAAGTAGGAAAAATGCCGGAGGGTGAATACTTTTGCAAGTCACTGTATCAGTTGGCTTTTCATAGCTGAGCATTCAGTGTAGGACAAGGTAGCTGGTCAGGGTTCCATAGCTGCATTCACAACAGCAGAAACTGGATCAGCAGAACGACAAGGTGGACTTGGGACAGCCAGGAGTTTTCAGGCCAGGTAGTTCTGAGGCATGGTCCTATTGTCACGGCCGTCAACAGAAGTAGACCAAAGTGCAGCGTGGTGAGCGTACATATTCCTTTTATTAAGAAAATGTTGACAAAAACAATAAACAATACAAAACAACCGTGAAGCTAAAGGGCTATGTGCTACAAACAAAGTTAACCTCCCACAAAGACAGGTGGGAAAAAGGGATACCTAAGTATGGTTCTCATTCAGAGACAACGATAGACAGCTGTCCCTGATTGAGAACCCTACCCGGCCAAAACATATAAATATAAATACTAGAACTAAAGAACATAGAATACCCACCTTAAATCACACCCTAACCCAACCAAATAGAGACATAAAAAGGATCTCTAAGGTCAGGGCGTGACACCTATGGCTCCGGGACAAGAGAGAGAGAGAGATGGGAACATTAGAGGAAGCATGCCTAAGATCACACAGGACACCAGATAAGACAGGAGAATTACACCAGATATGACAGACTGACCCTAGACTCCCGGCACAGACTATTGCAGCTGGAGACTGAGATAGGGGGAGTCGAGGGACACTGTGGCCCCATCCAAAGTTAAGCCAGGGCCAACTAGGCAGGTTATAACCAGGCAAGAAATAACCCCACCCACTTTTCCAAAGCACAGCCCCCACACAACCAAAAGTATATCAACAGACAACTAACTTTCTACCCTGAGACAAGGCCGAGTATAGCTCAGGAAAATCTCCCCCGAGGACAGGAAGGATGTAAGAGCATGAGCAAGCCAGTGACTCAGCCCCTGTAATAGGGTCGGAGGCAGAGAATCCCAGTGGAGAGAGGGGAGCCGGCCAAGCAGAGACACTGCAAGGGGGGTTTGTCACTCCAGTGCTTTGCCGTTCACCTTCACACCCCTGGGCCAGACTACACTCAATCATAGGACCTACTGAAGAAATGAGTCTTCAGTAAAGACTTAAAGGTTGAGACTGAATCTGCGTCTCTCACATGGAAAGTCAGACCATTCCATAAAAATGGAGCTCTATAAGAGAAAGCCCTGCATCCAGCTGTTTGCTTACACATTCTAGGAGGCCTGTAAGGAGGCCTGCGTCTTGAGACTGTAGCGTGTAGGTATGTCCGCCAAGACCAAATCGGAAAAGGAGCTAGTCTATGTAATGCTTTGTAGGTTAGCAGTAAAACCGTCGCTGGTGAAGCCATTTCTGAAGCCATTTCTTCCCTCTGGGAGAAGCAACCTTTTCTCTGGGAGTGTAGAGAAGCCAAATACATCTGTAGCCAGTTGTGAGGAGCTGGACTGTTGGCACTAGACCCTTCTCTGCCTCTCCCTCAGAGGAGATTTTGGCGTCTGGCATGACTAAAACAACATGGAAAGCAGAGACTGCCAGTTGAAAACTATTGCTGAAAAACAGCAAATGAGAGAACATGGGTAAGTTGGCGTATAAATACATCCCAAGGGATGTACAACCAATCTGATTGAGAAAGAGGAAAACAATAAATTGCAAAAGTGAGCCCATAGGTTAAACAGCAGGATCGAATCCAGGTGCTGGGTCACATTTGTCATTTAGCAGACACTCTTATCCAGAGCAACTTACAGTAGCGAGTGCATACAGTTTTCATAATTGTGCGTACCTCTAAGTCATAGGAAGAAGAGGATGAACCCCACACACAGACCCAAACCCAGAGGTCCTGTTCTGTCTGACAGCAAAACAAAGTGACATGACACCGGAGATACACTTCATACTGTGGACTACAGCTGCCTGAGAAACATTTGTCCCTGAGATCATGTCTAAGAGATGTCTGATGTTCTTGCAGGCCCCACAAACCTACACATTTAAAAATGTCATTGACAGCAGAAGACACTACTTGTTTGGTAATAGCTCTCCATTGACACATACCAAAGATCTTGCTCGTGTTTTGGCATACTGTACTGCTCTGTGGTGTCACTTGCTCCTTTCCTGTATTGGAAATAACAAAAATGCACTTGTAAACCTTAAAAATCTTAAGGAGCCGTCCCTTTTTTTTTATTTTTTATTCGCCGAAAATGACATGCCCAAATCTAACTGCCTGTAGCTTAGGCCCTGAAGCAAGGATATGCATATTCTTGATACCATTTCAAAGGAAACACTTTGAAGTTTGTGGAAATGTGAAGGAAATTTAGGAGAATATAACACATTAGATCTGATAAAAGATAATATGATGATGTACCATCATCTTTGAATTGCATGAGAAAGGGCACAATGAATTAGTCTAGCCCAGGCGCAATTTAGACTTTGGCCACTAGATGGCAGCACTATGTGCAAAGTTTTAGAGTGATCCAGTGAAATCTTGCATATCTATTCAAAATGTTGTATCAAGACTGCCCAAATGTGTCTAATTGGTTAATTCATACATGTTCAAGTTCATAACTGTGCACTCACCTCAAACAATAGCATGGTATTATTTCACTCTAATAGCTACTGTAAATTGGACAGTGCAGTTAGATTAACAATAATTTAAGCTTTCTGCCAATATCAGATATGTCTATGTCCTGGGAATTTTTTTTGTTTCTTACAACCTCATGCTAATCACATTAGCCTATGTTAGCTTAACCGTCCCACGGACGGGACACCGATCATGAAGAATTAAATCCAAGGTGTGCTGCTCTGTTTTGAGCCAGCTGCAGCTTTGCTTGGTCTTTCTTTGCTGCACGTGACCCTATTTGTTATGCTGGTGAATGAGGACCCAAAAGCGACTTAACAAAAACAGAGTCTTTATTCCAGTCTTAAACAAAACGGTACTCCAGGATATATCTTAGATGACACCTGCTCACACGCAGCATCTGTTGAAGGCAAAAAACACGACAGGGCAGAACCAGGACACAGAACAGCTAACATCAAACGAAGATCCGACAAGGACAGAAGCGGAAAACAGAGGGAGAAATAGGAACTCTAATCAGAGGGCAAAATAGGGGACAGGTGTGAAAGATTAAATGAGGTAGTTAGGAGAATGAGGAACAGCTGGGAGCAGGAACGGAACGATAGAGAGAGAGCGAGAGAGAAAGAGAGGGAGGGGAAGAGAGAGGGATAGAAAGAGGGAAAGAACCTACTAAGACCAGCAGAGGGAGACAAATGGAAGGGAAGCACAGGGACAAGACATGATAATCAAATGACAAAACATGACACTATTACCAGACAGTAATCAAGATGGGACAAGACCAGAGTCTGAACACTTAGTAAAGTAGATGTTTGTGTCAAAAACACCAAAGATCATTTAATAACAGACATACCCCTCCCCATCTTCACAACAACTTTGTCAATATGACTTGACCATGATAATTGACCATCCAATGTTATATCAAGGAGTTTAGCTTCCTCAACTTACTCAATAATCCCACCTTTTATACACAACTCCAGTTCAGGTTTAGGTCTTAGAGAATGTTTTGAACCACATACAATGCTTTTAGTTTTAGATGTATTAAAAGACCAGTTTATTATTAATCACCCATTCTCATACTGACTGAAACTCTGTGAGGTCACTGGGTTTGGGTGCTGGCATGTAGAGTTTGGAATCATCTGCATACATAGTCATTCTAGCTTTCTGTAAGACAAGTGGAAAATAATTTGTAAAAATAGATAAGCGTAACGGCCCAAAGCAGGTGCCCTGAGGGACACCGTACTGTACATACGTATACTGTACGTATCTGATGTTAGAGAAGCTTCCATTGAAGAACACTCTCTGGATTATATTGGATAAAAAACTCTTCAACCATGTGATGGCAGGTGATGTAAAGCCATAGCAAGTTAGTATCACGTTTTAGGGAAGACCCACATGCAGACAGTGTTGAAGTAACAAAGGTGTTTTAGCAGAATAGGGGGCAGGCAAAACGACAGGTCAAGGGCAGGCAGAGGTCAGTAATCCAGATCAGAGTCCATAAGGTGCAGAACGGCAGGCAGTCTCGGGGTCAGGGCAGGCAGAGGTCAGTAATCCAGATCAGAGTCCATAAGGTATAGAACGGCATACAGTCTCGGGGTCAGGGCAGGCAGAGGTCAGTAATCCAGATCAGAGTCCATAAGGTATAGAATGGCAGGCAGTCTCGGGGTCAGGGCAGGCAGAGGTCAGTAATCCAGATCAGAGTCCAAAAGATATAGAACGGCATACAGTCTCGGGGTCAGGGCAGGCAGAGGTCAGTAATCCAAATCAGAGTCCAAAAGGTATAGAACGGCAAGCAGGCTCGGGGTCAGGGCAGGCAGTATGGTCAAAACCGGGAGAACAAGAAAACAGAACTAGAAACAGACAGGAGCAAAGGGGAAAGTGCTGGTAGGCTTGACGAACAAAACGAACTGGCAAGAGACAAACAGAGAACACAGGTATAAATACACTGGGGATTATGGGGAAGATGGGCGACTCCGGGAGAAGGGTGGAGACAAGCACAAAGACAGGTGAAACAGATCAGGATGTGACAGTTAGTTTCTTCATTAAAATGGTATTATCAATAACATCAGACTGCACTGAAATCTCACAACCTGAGCTCCAACTGTCATTTTGTTATCCATTTATTTTTAACCAATCATCAGTCATCTGGGTCAGTGCAGTACAAGTTAAGTTCTTTACTGTATATGCATGCTGACAGACAGTTAACTTGTACTCTGAAAAATAACATTGCTTATGGTGAAACACAATTCTCTCCATCAGTTTACTAAGAAAAGGCAGCAAAGTGATTGGGCGGCTGTTAGAGCCAGCAAAGGGTACTTTAATATTTTTACGCAGTGGAATTACTTTAGCTTCCTTCCACGCCTTTGGACACACACATTCCTTTAGGCTTTGATAAAAATAAAATAAATAGTGGTGGCAATATTATTGCCAGTATATATTTTTCTGTGTTATTTCTAATGATATTATTACAGAATGTTTTTTGTATTATTACATAGAGCCGGAAAAAACTTCACAAGCATTTCGCTACACCCGCAATATCATCTGCTAAATAAGTGTATACGATGAAATACAATTTGATTTGATTTGATAGTCTGCTAACATTCTCAATAGTTTCCCATCAAGGTTGTCTATACCTGGTGGCGTATCATTATTGATAGATAACAGTTTTTCACCTCTCCCACACTGACTTGTCCAAATTCAAAACAGAAATACTTCTCTTTCATTATTAGATATTTTACACAAAAATATGATGGTTCGCTGTTCGATGTTTTCATTTCACTTCTGAGTTTTTCGACTTTACTAGTGAAAGTAATTGAAATGATTGGCTAACATCGAAAGGTTTTGTTATAAATGACCCATCAACTTCAATGAACGATGGAGATTAAACAGGTTTTCTGCCCATTTTATAATTTACGGTACTCCAAAGTCTTTTTCCATTGTGTTTTATGTCATTTATCTTGGTTTGGTAATATAATTTCTTTTTCTTTTTGTTAAGTTTTGTCACAAAATGTCTTAATTCACTGTATGTTAACCAATCAGCGGAGCATCCTGACTTGTTTCCCAGCTCTTTTTCATCATACCATTGTTCACCTCATCATCAATCCAGAGGGCTCTAACAGCTCTAACAGCTAGTTTCTTATTAACAGGTGCATGTTTGTCAACAATTGGCAAGAATAATTGTACAAATACTGTCACGCCCTGACCGTAGAGAGCTTTTTATGTCTCTATTTGGTTTGGTCAGGGTGTGATTTGGGTGGGCATTCTATGTTCATTTTCTATGTTTTGTATTTCTGTGTGTTTGGCCGGGTGTGGTTCTCAATCAGAGGCAGCTGTCTATTGTTGTCTCTGATTGAGAATCATACTTTTTCCCACCTGTGTTTTGTGGGTAGTTGTTTTCTGTTTAGTGTTTTCTGCACCTGACAGCACTGTTTCGGTTTCGTTTTTGCACTTTGTTATTTTGTTCAGTGTTCAGTTCAATTAAAGTCATGAACACTTACCACGCTGTGCTTTGGTCCGATTCTTCCTCATCAGACGACGACACCCGTTACAAATACTTCCAGTGCTGCATCTGGATTCACTTCCTCATACACATCAGACCAACATAGATGTTGTACATTTTCAACAAAAGAGTCCTGAGAAAACATTTTGTATGATCTTATAAATAACTTTAGGCCCAACTTTTGGCACTTTGGCTTTCCTTGTTATTGCCACAATGTTATGGTCACTACAGCCAATGGGAACTGATATTGCTTTGGAGAAAATCTCTGCAGCATTAGTGAAGATATGATCAATACACTGTGGATGTCACAGATCCAACACTATCGGTACGCACTCTAATTGGTTGAGCGAAGGGTCATATTGCAGGCAATAGTCACAGTTAGAAGCTTCCTCTTGAGAGGACAGCTAGTTGCTAACCAGTCAATGTTCAGGTCACCCAGAAAATAGACCTCTCTGTTAACATCACACACACTATCAAGCATTGGCACACAAATACAGACTGTTAGCACTTGGTGGCCTATAGCAAAACCCCAAAATAATAGGCTTTAGATGAGGCAGCTGAACCACGACATTTCAACAGCATATGATATGAGATCCACTCTAAGCTTTACAGGAATATGGCTCTGAACATATACTGCAACACCTCCCCCATAGGCATTCCTGTCTTTTCTGTAGATGTTAGATCCTTGTATTGCTACTGCTGTATCATCAAAGGAATTATCTAAGTGTGTTTCAGAGATAACCAGTAAATGAATGTTATCCGACAAGTTACTGTTTTCATGAATTTAACTTCTAATGCTACATATACTGATATGGGCTATTCTTAGGCCGCTCCTAGGTAACTTATTGGAGACAGACATACAGTAATATGGAGGGAACGAAGAGTCAAGTACAAACAGTGTTTGGCTAATAGAGTCAGTCAGGAACTTGTGAGAGTCAGCTGATGTGTGTGTGTGTGTGTGTGTGTGTGTGTGTGTGTGTGTGTGTGTGTGTGTGTGTGTGTGTGTGTGTGTGTGTGTGTGTGTGTGTGTGTGTGTGTGTGTGTGTGTGTGTGTGTGTGTGTGTGTGTGTGTGTGGCTCTCTCACTCCTCCCAGGCTGTTGCGAAGGAGGGTGGACTTGTCGTAGCAGATGTAATCAATGTCCCAACACTCTCTGGCAGCGTTCATAGCTGCGATAAATTATTTTCGCCTCTGGAGCACAGCTTCAGAGAAGTCCTCGTTGAGGAAGATGTTGGTTCCTGTCAAGTTCTTGGCTCTCTCCAGAACAGCCATCTTGTCCTTCAACTTTAGGAACGACCACTATCGGCCTGGGTCTGTCACCTGGGATGGTTACTGGTTTTCCAGTCCTGTGGGCGTGATCCACCTTGATCTTCCTCTTCCTCCGTCTGCAGGTTTACAGTGATCATTTTGCTCACTTTCTCCTCAGACTCAGTCCAGGTCTCATGTGGAGACTCTGGTATGCCCCATGGCAACAGAACACAGGAGGGGCCCATGGCAACAGAACACAGGAGGGGCACATGGCAACAGAACGGGGGGGGGGGGGGGGGGGGGGGGGCATGGCAACAGAACGGGGGGGGGGGGGGCATGGCAACAGAACACAGGAGGGGCCCATGGCAACAGAACGGGGGGGGGCAACAGAACACATTTCACTGACAGAAAGTTACAGCTACCCATCTAGTCACATGATCATATTTCATATGTTTACATCAGTGTTAAACTCTGACAGGTTCATGCTCGATGAATGCTACTAACTGTACAGCTGGTACAACTCGCTACTCGCTCAAACCTACAGGGATCATATAGTATCTTATATTGTTAATGAGAAACATAAAGTATTTCCTGCAGCAATATTTATGATCCTTGCAGGGATTAAACCCATAACCTTGGTGTTGCTAGCTTCACGCTCTTACCAACTGGGCGACTAGGAGATTACAGTCTAATAACCTTCTTCCTGAATCATGCACAGCTACAGCTATGCTGTTTTGCTTTCATTTCAGTAATGGTTGAAGAGGCAGTAGGGTATGGAAGAGCTAACATAACGTTATGACTACAGGCTATTTGCACTGCTGACTTGGAGGCACATTGAGGCACATTCCCTGAAGGAAATTAAGAGAGAATGATAAGTTAAACTATGACAGGCCAGCACCTTGAAGGAGTGGAGGGAGGAAACAAGCACAAACAAACCTGCACATATTTCAACATGACCTCAACTGGCCTCTACTGTCCCACAGAGCCAGCGAGAGGGGGGAGGGAGGGAGAGAGAGAGAGACAGGGATGGAGGGAAGGAGAGAGAGAGGGAGGGAGAGAGGGAGAGAGGGAGGGAGAGAGAGATGGAGGGAGAGAGAGAGAGAAACGGGGGACAGAAAGAGAAAGAGAGAGAGAGAGAGAGAGAGAGAGAGAGAGAGAGAGAGAGAGAGAGAGAGAGAGAGAGAGAGAGAGAGAGAGAGAGAGAGAGAAACATGAAGAAAGAGTGACCTTAAAGCAAGTGAATCTGATACATTTTCATTCAGGAAATGTGTTGCTAAACAGAAAAGTCAGCTCACAAAAACGCACAACATTGCAGTTTCTCAAGGGCAATACTGGCTATATGTTCTTAAGAGATAGGGAGAGAGATTGAGAGAGGGAGAGAGGGAGAGAGATACTGTATGAACAATCAATCAATCAAATTTATTTATGAAGCCCTTTTTACATCAGCCGATGTCACAAAGTGCTGTACAGAAACCAAGCCTAAAACCCCAAACAGCAAGCAATGCAGGTGTAGAAGCATGGTGGCTAGGAAAAACTCCCTAGAAAGGCCAGAACCTAGGAAGAAACCTAGAGAGGAACCAGGCTATGAGGGGTGGCCAGTCCTCTTCTGGCTGTGCCGGGTGGAGATTATAACAGAACATGGCCAAGATGTTCAAATGTTCATAGATGACCAGCAGGGTCAGATAACAATAATCACAGTGGTTGTAGAGGGTGCAACAGATGAGCACCTCAGGAATAAATGTCAGTTGACTTTTTATAGCCGATCATTCAGTTAGAGACAGCAGGTGCGGTAGAGAGAGAGAGTCCAAAACAGCATGTCCGGGACAGGTAGCACGTCCGGTGAACAGGTCAGGGTTCCATAGCCGCAGCCTAACACAAACTGTTAACTGGAGCAGCAGCACGACCAAGTGGAATGGGGACAGCAAGGAGTCATCAGTCCAGGTTGTCCTGGGGCATGGTCCTAGGGCTCAGGTCCTCCGAGAGAGAGAAAGAAAGAAAGAAAGAAAGAGAGAAAGAGAGAATTAGAGGGAGCATACTTAAATTCACACAGGACACCAGATAAAACAGGAGAAATACTCCAGATATATCAGACTGACCCCCGACACATAAACTACAGCAGCATAAATACTGGAGGCTGAGACAGGATGGGTCGGGAGACACTGTGGCCCCATCCGATGATACCTCCGGACAGGGCCAAACAGGCAGGATATAACCCCACCCACTTTGTCAAGGCACAGCCCCCACACCACTAGAGGGATATCTTCAACCACCAACTTACCATCCTGAGACAAGGCCGAGTATAGCCCACGAAGACCTCCCCCACGGCATGAACCCTAGGGGGGGCGCCAACACGGACAGGAAGATCACGTAAGTGACTCAACCCACTCAAGTGATGCACCCCTCCCAGGGACGGCATGGAAGAGCACCAGTAAGCCAGTGACTCAGCCCCCGTAATAGGGTTTGAGGCAGAGAATCCCAGTGGAGAGAGGGGAACCGGCCAGGCAGACACAGCAAGGGTGGTTCGTCGCTCCAGTGCCTTTCCGTTCACCTGCACACCCCTGGGCCAGACTACACTCAATCATAGGACCAACTGAAGAGATGAGTCTTCAGTAAAGACTTAAAGGTTGCGACCGAGTCTGCGTCTCTCACATGGATAGGCAGACCATTACATAAAAATGGAGCTCTATAGGAGAAAGCCCTGCCTCCAGCTGTTTGCTTAGAAATTATAGGGACAGAAAGGACAGTAATGAACACATTTCCTGTTGTTGGCAGTGGCACAAAGTATACTTCTAATGTTCATATTGGGTGTCACCCCAGTCCCCGGCTCAGTACTCTTTCTGAGTACTACAGCCTGCTTGTTCTCACTCAAGACAAATAACAGGAGACAGATTAGCACACATACTTAGAGAGACACACACACATGCACGCAGACAGACAGACAGACAGACAGACAGATAGACAGACAGACAGACAGACAGAAAGACAGACAGACAGACAGACAGACAGACAGACAGACAGACAGACAGACAGACGTGTACATGTACAACTACCCGGACTATTTGCATTGTGTTCCGCCAACCCCCCCTTTTACACTGCTGCTACTCTGTTTATTATCTATGTGTAGTCACTTCAACTATACCTACATATACATATTACCTCAATTAGCCCGACTAACAAGTGCCCCCGCACATTGACTCTGTACCGGTACCACCTGTATATAGCCTCCACATTGACTCTGTACCAGTACCACCTGTATATAGCCTCCACATTGACTCTGTACCAGTACCCCCTGTATATAGCCTCCACATTGACTCTGTACCGGTACCCCCTGTATATAGCTTCCACATTGACTCTGTACCGGTACCACCTGTATATAGCCTCCACATTGACTCTGGACCAGTACCCCCTGTATATAGCCTCCACATTGACTCTGTACCAGTACCAACTGTATATAGCCTCCACATTGACTCTGTACCAGTACCCCCTGTATATAGCCTCCACATTGACTCTGTACCGGTACCCCTTGTATATAGCCTCCACATCGACTCTGTCCCAGTACCCCCTGTATATAGCCTCCACATTGACTCTGTACCAGTACCCCCTGCATATAGCCTCCACATTGACTCTGTACCAGTACCCCCTGTATATAGCCTCCACATTGACTCTGTACCGGTACCCCTTGTATATAGCCTCCACATCAACTCTGTACCAGTACCCCCTGTATATAGCCTCCACATTGACTCTGTACCAGTACCCCTTGTATATAGCCTCCACATTGACTCTGTATCAGTACCCCCTGTAAATAACCTCCACATTGACTCTGTACCAGTACCCCCTGTATATAGCCTCCACATTGACTCTGTACCAGTACCCCCTGTATATAGCCTCCACATTGACTCAGTACCAGTACCACCTGTATATAGCCTCCACATTGACTCTGTACCAGTACCCCCTGTATATAGCCTCCACATTGACTCAGTACCAGTACCCCCTGTATATAGCCTCCACATTGACTCTGTACCATTACCTCCTGTATATAGCCTCCACATTGACTCTGTACCAGTACCTCCTGTATATAGCCTCCATATTGACTCTGTACCAGTACCCCCCGTATATAGCCTCCACATTGACTCTGTACCGATACCCCCTGTATATAGCTTCCACATTGACTCTGTACCGGTATCACCTGTATATAGCCTCCACATTGACTCTGGACCAGTACCCCCTGTATATAGCCTCCACATTGACTCTGTACCAGTACCAACTGTATATAGCCTCCACATTGACTCTGTACCAGTACCCCCTGTATATAGCCTCCACATTGACTCTGTACCGGTACCCCTGGAATATAGCCTCCACATCGACTCTGTCCCAGTACCCCCTGTATATAGCCTCCACATTGACTCTGTACCAGTACCCCCTGCATATAGCCTCCACATTGACTCTGTACCAGTACCCCCTGTATATAGCCTCCACATTGACTCTGTACCGGTACCCCTTGTATATAGCCTCAACATCAACTCTGTACCAGTACCCCCTGTATATAGCCTCCACATTGACTCTGTACCAGTACCCCTTGTATATAGCCTCCACATTGACTCTGTACCAGTACCCCATGTAAATAACCTCCATATTGACTCTGTACCAGTACCCCCTGTATATAGCCTCCACATTGACTCAGTACCAGTACCCCCTGTATATAGCCTCCACATTGACTCTGTACCAGTACCCCCTGTATATAGCCTCCACATTGACTCTGACCAGTACCCCCTGTATATAGCCTCCACATTGACTCTGTACCAGTACCCCCTGTATATAGCCTCCACATTGACTCTGTACCAGTACCTCCTGTATATAGCCTCCACATTGACTCTGTACCAGTACCCCCTGTATATAGCCACCACATTGACTCAGTACCAGTACCCCCTGTATATAGCCTCCACATTGACTCTGTACCAGTACCTCCTGTATATAGCCTCCACATTGACTCAGTACCATTACCTCCTGTATATAGCCTCCACATTGACTCTGTACCAGTACCCCCTGTATATAGCCTCCACATTGACTCAGTACCAGTACCCCCTGTATATAGCCTCCACATTGACTCTGTACCAGTACCTCCTGTATATAGCCTCCACATTGATTCAGTACCAGTGCCCCCTGTATATAGCCTCCACATTGACTCTGTACCGGTACCACCTGTATATAGCTTCCACATTGACTCTGTACCGGTACCCCTTGTATATAGCCTCCACATCGACTCTGTACCAGTACCACCTGTATATAGCCTCCACATTGACTCTTTACCAGTACCCCCTGTATATAGCCTCCACATTGACTCTGTACCAGTACCCCCTGTATATAGCCTCCACATTGACTCTGTACCGGTACCCCTTTTATATAGCCTCCACATTGACTCAGTACCAGTATCCCCTGTATATAGCCTCCACATTGACTCTGTACCAGTACCCCTTGTATATAGCCTCCACATTGACTCTGTACCAGTACCACCTGTATATAGCCTCCACATTGACTCTTTACCAGTACCCCCTGTATATAGCCTCCACATTGACTCTGTACCAGTACCCCCTGTATATAGCCTCCACATTGACTCTGTACCAGTACCCCCTGTATATAGCCTCCACATTGACTCTGTACCAGTACCCCCTGTATATAGCCTCCACATTGACTCTGTACCAGTACACCCTGTATATAGCCTCCACATTGACTCTGTACCAGTACCTCCTGTATATAGCCTCCACATTGACTCAGTACCAGTACCTACTGTATATAGCCTCCACATTGACTCTGTACCAGTACCCCCTGTATATAGCCTCCACATTGACTCTGTACCAGTACCTCCTGTATATAGCCTCCACATTGACTCAGTACCAGTACCTCCTGTATATAGCCTCCACATTGACTCTGTACCAGTACCCCCTTTTATATAGCCTCCACATTGACTCAGTACCAGTATCCCCTGTATATAGCCTCCACATTGACTCTGTACCAGTACCCCTTGGATATAGCCTCCACATTGACTCTGTACCAGTACCACCTGTATATAGCCTCCACATTGACTCTTTACCAGTACCCCCTGTATATAGCCTCCACATTGACTCTGTACCAGTACCCCCTGTATATAGCCTCCACATTGACTCTGTACCAGTACCCCCTGTATATAGCCTCCACATTGACTCTGTACCAGTACCCCCTGTATATAGCCTCCACATTGACTCTGTACCAGTACCCCCTGTATATAGCCTCCACATTGACTCTGTACCAGTACCTCCTGTATATAGCCTCCACATTGACTCAGTACCAGTACCTACTGTATATAGCCTCCACATTGACTCTGTACCAGTACCCCCTGTATATAGCCTCCACATTGACTCTGTACCAGTACCTCCTGTATATAGCCTCCACATTGACTCAGTACCAGTACCTCCTGTATATAGCCTCCACATTGACTCTGTACCAGTACCCCCTGTATATAGCCTCCACATTGACTCAGTACCAGTACCCCCTGTATGTAGCCTCCACATTGACTCTGTACCAGTACCCCCTGTATATAGCCTCCACATTGACTCAGTACCAGTACCCCCTGTATATAGCCTCCACATTTACTCTGTACCGGTACCCCCTGTATATAGCCTCCACATTGATTCAGTACCAGTACCCCCTGTATATAGCCTCCACATTGACTCTGTACCGGTACCACCTGTATATAGCCTCCACATTGACTCTGTACCGGTACCCCCTGTATATAGCCTCCACATTGACTCTGTACCAGTACCACCTGTATATAGCCTCCACATTGACTCTTTACCAGAACCCCCTGTATATAGCCTCCACATTGACTCTGTACCGGGACCCCCTGTATATAGCCTCCGCATTGACTCTGTACCAGTACCCCCTGTATATAGCCTCCGCATTGACTCTGTACCAGTACCCCCTGTATATAACCTCCACATTGACTCTGTACCAGTACCCCCTGTATATAGCCTCCACATTGACTCTGTACCAGTACCCCCTGTATATAACCTCCACATTGACTCTGTACCAGTACCCCCTGTATATAGCCTCCACATTGACTCTGTACCGGTACCCCCTGTATATAACCTCCACATTGACTCTGTACCAGTACCCCCTGTATATAGCCTCCACATTGACTCTGTACCGGTACCCCCTGTATATAACCTCCACATTGACTCTGCACCAGTACCCCCTGTATATAGCCTCCACATTGACTCTGTACCAGTACCTCCTGTATATAACCTCCACATTGACTCTGTACCAGTACCCCCTGTATATAGCCTCCACATTGACTCTGTACCAGTACCCCCTGTATATAGCCTCCACATTGACTCTGTACCAGTACCTCCTGTATATAGCCTCCACGTTGACTCTGTACCAGTACCCCCTGTATATAACCTCCACATTGACTCTGTACCATTACCCCCTGTAAATAGCCTCCACATTGACTCTGTACCGGTACCCCCTGTATATAGCCTCCACATTGACTCAGTACCAGTACCCCCTGTATATAGCCTCCACATTGACTCAGTACCAGTACCCCCTGTATATAGCCTCCACATTGACTCTGTACCAGTACCGCCTGTATATAGCCTCCACATTGACTCTGTACCAGTACCTCCTGTATATAGTCTCCACATTGACCAGTACCCCCTGTATATAGCCTCCACATTGACTCAGTACCAGTACCCCCTGTATATAGCCTCCACATTGACTCAGTACCGGTACCCCCTGTATATAGCCTCCACATTGACTCAGTACCAGTACCCCCTGTATATAGCCTCCACATTGACTCTGTACCGGTACCCCCTGTATATAGCCTCCACATTGACTCTGTGCCAGTACCTCCTGTATATAGCCTCCACATTGACTCAGTACCAGTACCCCCTGTATATAGCCTCCACATTGACTCTGTACCAGTACCACCTGTATATAGCCTCCACGTTGACTCTGTACCGGTACCCCCTGTATATAGCCTCCACATTGACTATGTACCAGTACCACCTGTATATAGCCTCCGAATTGACTCAGTACCATTACCACCTGTATATAACCTCCACATTGACTCTGTACCAGTACCACCTGTATATAGCCTCCACATTGACTCAGTACCAGTACCACCTGTATATAGCCTCCACATTGACTCTGTACCAGTACCCCTGTATATAGCCTCCACATTGACTCAGTACCAGTACCCCCTGTATATAGCCTCCACATTGACTCTGTACCAGTACCACCTGTATATAGCCTCCACGTTGACTCTGTACCAGTACCACCTGTATATAGCCTCCACGTTGACTCTGTATCGGTACCCCCTGTATATAGCCTGCACATTGACTCTGTACCAGTACCACCTGTATATAGCCTCCACGTTGACTCTGTACCGGTACTCCCTGTATATAGCCTCCACATTGACTCTGTACCAGTACCACCTGTGTATAGCCTCCACATTGACTCAGTACCAGTACCACCTGTATATAACCTCCACATTGACTCTGTACCAGTACCACCTGTATATAGCCTCCACATTGACTCAGTACCAGTACCACCTGTATATAGCCTCCACATTGACTCTGTACCAGTACCCCCTGTATATAGCCTCCACATTGACTCAGTACCAGTACCACCTGTATATAGCCTCCACATTGACTCAGTACCAGTACCTCCTGTATATAGCCTCCACATTGACTCAGTACCAGTACCACCTGTATATAGCCTCCACATTGACTCAGTACCAGTACCACCTGTATATAGACTCGCTACTGTTATTTTCACTGTCATTTTACTCTTTTCTTTTTAACAGGTCTAACCCTGTTGTATTCGGCGCATGTGACAAATACACTTTGATTTTATTTGATGTACACACACACACACACACACACACACACACACACACACACACACACACACACACACACACACACACACACACACACACACACACACACACACACACACACACACACACACACACACACACACACACACACACACACACACACACTTACTCAGCCTCTCCTCTCCGTTCACTATCAGGATATTGCCTGATTGATATGTGTCACCCTGTTGGGTGATTCCTCATAAAACTACAACAAAACAAGACCATAGAAGGGTCCTTTAGAGGAAGGATTGAAGGACATACATTTTGACATGTGTATCTTAAAAGCATAATTGAGAAGTAATTAATTGAAGTTTATTGACTTTTTGGCCTTACCCAGGCCTCTATTAAGACAGCATACTTGTTAACTTGGATGTGCTACAAATTGAAGAATGAATGTTATATGAAGCTTTACTGCTTGCTATATAATATTAGTAGCATTTGTATTTAAATTAAACATTCCCTACATTAATTCATGAATATTGAAAAAATATAAGCATGAATATTACAAATACACAAATAAAAACGTTTGGCAAATGTTTCTATATATTGTCAGACATAATATACTCTACGGACATATCATAATTCCAGAGTGGGTCTCTGCTAGTTGTAAAGATATTGGTATAGTAGGCAAGGTAACCAATCACATCCCTCCTTTTACTTGTATCAACGCACATCTTGCAAATGACCAGCAGGAGGCGACCATTTTGAATGCATAAAAAAAAATCTAAATACTGCTCATATTACAATGCAAGAAAAAACATTTCCTGCTTTGTAGCACCTACAAAGTAAACATTATGCTGTCTTAAAGGAGGCCTGGGGTATGCCAAAGTGTCACAAATATTCCAACTTCAATTAATTCTTTCTCAATTATGCTTTAAGATACAAATGTCAAATCAACTAAGCAAAAATATAAACGCAACATGTAAAGTGTTGCCCCCATGTTTCATGAGCTGAAATAAAATATCCCACACAAAAATATTATTTCTCTCAAATATTGTGGACTAATTTCCCTGTAAACAGAGCATTTCTTCTTTGCCAAGGTAATCCAAGACAAATCCAATGCAAGTCCATTAGCATTTGTGTGCTTCCTTTCCATTCTATAACTAACATCATTGAGTTACACAACATATTTTAAGATACTTTAGGATGATTTGGACATGAAGTGTGAAAATGCTGAACATAGGTACCATAACCAAAGCATCGGTTGGCTGTCACACCCTGTCCATAGACTGCTTACAGGGTAAGGAAACCAACATGTCATTTTGTAATTTGGGTGAAATATCCCTTTTTTTTAAATGACCTAGTTGCAGGACCAGCACCATCTAGTGGTCAGGACCTGGTAATATCAGGATGTGCGTTGGGACATAAACCTAACAATTTCAATGACTAGTAGAAAAGAAGGAGGAAGGGAATCGCTGCTAAGTAGATTTTGGTGGACAGAAGGTGCTCTTTGGTAAAAGAGTAAAAGGGTAAATTCGTCATCAAAAAGAAAGGAGGACCATAATTAAAATGCCTATATTTGTATGGCATGTTCAATGGAAACAAAGTTTAAAAACTCTGACGCGTTTCGGCTGCATTGCCTCCGTCAAGGAGTACTTCAATGTCTAATTTCTCTGAACAGGGGAAAATAGTGAATATTATATTGTATACTACAGTCATGTCTGTACTATACTGTATTCTGTACTTTATAGTATGCTACAGTATAGTATTCTACAGTATAGTATTCTACAGTATATTATTCTATACTTTATAGTATTCTACAGTATAGTATTCTACACTTTATAGTATTCTACAGTATAGTATTCTACAGTATAGTATTCTACAGTATAGTAGTCTATACTTTATAGTATGCTACAGTATAGTATTCTACAGTATAGTATTCTACAGTATATGATTCTATACTTTATAGTATTCTACAGTATAGTATTCTACACTTTATAGTATTCTACAGTATATTGTTCTACAGTATAGTATTCTACAGTATAGTATTCTACACTTTATAGTATTCTACAGTATAGTATTCTATACTTTATAGTATTCTACAGTATAGTATTCTACAGTATAGTATTCTACACTTTACAGTATTCTACAGTATATTGTTCTACAGTATAGTATTCTACAGTATAGTATTCTACAGTATAATATTCTATACTTTATTGTATTCTACAGTATATTATTCTATACTTTATAGTATTCCACAGTATAGTATTCTACAGTATATTATTCTATACGGTATAGTATTCTACAGTATAGTATTCTACAGTATAGTAGTCTATACTTTATAGTATATTACAGTATAGTATTCTACAGTATAGTATTCTACAGTATAGTATTCTATACTTTATAGTATTCTACAGTATATTATTCTGCAGTATAGTATTCTACACGTTATAGTATTCTACAGTATAATATTCTACACGTCATAGTATTCTACAGTATAGTATTCTACAGTATAGTAGTCTATACTTTATAGTATGTTACAGTATAGTATTCTACAGTATAGTATTCTATAGTATAGTATTCTATACTTTATAGTATTCTACAGTATATTATTCTGCAGTATAGTATTCTACACGTTATAGTATTCTACAGTATAATATTCTACACTTCATAGTATTCTACAGTATAGTATTCTACAGTATAATATTCTATACTTTATAATATTCTACAGTATAGTATTCTACAGTATAGTATTCTATACTTTATAGTATTCTACAGTATAGTATTCTACAGTATAGTATTCTACACTTTATAGTATTCTACAGTATATTGTTCTACAGTATAGTATTCTACAGTATAGTATTCTACAGTATAGTATTCTACAGTATAATATTCTATACTTTATAGTATTCTACAGTATAGTATTCTATACTTTATAGTATTCTACAGTATAGTATTCTACAGTATAGTATTCTACGGTATAGTATTCTACGGTATAGTATTTATTCTACAGTATAGTATTCTACAGTATAGTACTACATTCTATAGTACTATAATAATCGAGGGGGAACCTCGAAGGAAATCCCTGGGATGAGCTCCCCAAGGACAGCAGGTTCAAATCAAAACAGCATTAACAAAGCTAGAAACTAGCAGTAAAGCTAGCTGGCAGTCCAATCGATCTAAACATTCTAAAGTAAGCACTATGTGATCAAGGGATACTACAGTGTGTAGTATAGTATTTCGACAGTGTACTACAAAATTTGATAGTAAGGACAACACGATCAAGGGGGATACGGCAGTGTCTACTATAGTATTCTACAGAACTATAAAATATTATAGTAAGCAGTGCATGGTCAATGTGGATACTACATTGTGTAGTATAGAATTCTATAGTATACCACAAAATATTATACTAAGTACACTATGATCGAGGGGGATACTACAGAGTGTAGTATAGAATTCTAAGGAATACTACACAATTATTAAGCAAGTACTACATATGATGAAGGGATAGTACAGTGTGTAGTATAATATTCTACAGTATGCTACAGTTTATTAACAGTTTATAATATAACATTCTATATTAAGTACTATAGTATTCTATAGTAAACTGTATTTTTTTTATGTGGGCACAGTCTATGATGTGGCTGAAGCATGCAACGTCTGAGCAGGAGAAGGCGACTGCACGACATTCTCTCTCCTCCTCCTCCTCCTCCACTGATCGGACACCCCAGCAGACCCAGCAGCTACTAAATTAATGTCTATGGGAGATACATCCAGTTAAGTAAACCGGAACTGACAATTATTTTTCAGTGGTAAACGACCTGAGTGAGCTGTCTTCATTTATCCACCATCTTTGGCATATCTTTGCTCCGTAGTGCACCTTGGAAGGAAGCACCTACTAGGGAGAGTAAAGGGGGGGGGGTACTCTTGCCTAGTCCAGTCAATGTGCCCGATAGACTGTAAAAAAAGAGGTGTGTCATGCCCTGACCATAGTTTTCTTTGTATGTTTTATGTTTTGGCTGGTCAGGGTGTGATCTGTGTGGGTATTCTATGTTGTTTGTCTGGTTTGTCTGTTTCTGTGTTTGGCCTGATATGGTTCTCATTCAGAGGCAGGTGTTTTGCGTTGTCTCTGATTGGGAACCATATTTAGGTAGCCTGTTTTGTATTGTGGGTTGTGGGTTATTGTCTATGTTATGTTGCATGTTAGCACATTGTTTATATAGCGGTCACGTTCGTCTTATTTTGCTTTGTAAGTTTGTTTAATGTGTTCTTCATTAAATATTGAAGAATGTATTCTAACCACGCTGCGCTTTGGTCCGCTTCTTACGACGATCGTGACAAGGTGTGCCCCTCCACAAAATACTTCTGACAGATATTTTTTATAAATATCTATGATCCCCAGATTTTGTGTTAAACGCTCTACAACAAAGCTTTCTTAGTGTCCAACAAGCTTTCTCTACCCTTAACCTTGTTCTGAACACCTCCAAAACAAAGTTTGTGGTTGGGTAAGAAGAATGCCCCTCTCCCCACAGGTGTGATTACTACCTCTGAGGGTTTAGAGCTTGAGGTAGTCACCTCATACAAGTATTTGGGAGTATGGCTAGATGGTACACTGTCCTTCTCTCAGCACACATCAAAGTTGCAGTCTAAGGTTAAATCTAGACTTGGTTTCCTCTATCGCAATCTCTCCTCTTTCACCCCAGCTGCCAAACTAACCCTGATTCAGATGACTATCCTACCCATGCTAGATTACGGAGACGTAATTTATGGATCGGCAGGGAAGGGTGCTCTCGAGCAGCTAGATGTTCTTTACCATTCGGCCATCAGATTTGCCACCAATGCTCCTTATAGGACACATCACTGTACTCTATACTCCTCTGTAAACTGGTCATCTTTGTATACCCGTTGCAAGACCCACCGGTTGATGCTTATTTATAAAACTCTCTAAGGCCTCACTCCCCCCTATCTGAGATATCTACTGCAGCCCTCAGCCTCCACATACAACACCCGTTCTGCCAGTCACATTCTGTTAAAGGTCCCCAAAGCACACACATCCCTGGGTCGCTTGTCTTTTCAGTTCGCTGCAGGTAGCAACTGGAACGAGCTGCAAAAAAACACTCAAACTGGACAGTTTTATCTCAATCTCTTCATTCAAAGACTCCATCATGGACACTCTTACTGACAGTTGTGGCTGCTTTGTGTGATGTATTGTTGTCTCTACCTTCTTGCCTTTGTGCTGTTGTCTGTGCCCAATAATGGTTGTACCATGTTTTGTGCTGCCATGTTGTGTTGCTACCATGTTGTTGTTATGTTGTGTTACTACCATGCTGTGTTGTCATGTGTTACTGCCTTGCTATGTTGTTGTCTTAGGTCTCTCTTTATGTAGTGTTGTGTTGTCTCTCTTGTCATGACGTGTGTTTTGTTCTATATTTTTATTTTTAATCCCAGCCCCCGCTTCTGCAGGAGACCTTTCACCTTTTGGTAGGCCGTCATTGAAAATAAGAATGTGTTCTTAACTGACTTTACCCAGTTAAATAAAATAAAACAAATAAAAAATGATACAACTTGGGCTTAAAAATGTAGTTTAGTAATACATTTTACATCTGAGAAATAATAATAAACTGGAATATGTGAGGCGGCATGTCCTTGTCTATGGGCATGACGCTTCTGTGTTCAACTTATTCAAATCTGGAATGAGGAGAAGTAACTGCAGAACTACAGCTGCAGTTGATGTTGTTGGACAGCTCCTATTTTCTGGTACACTCTACTACCCCCCGGTGGTGACTTACAGAACTTCAATTAGTGGACTTTATCAAAACTGGCCTCTCTTTGCTTTCATGGCAATGACAAACTCTATAGAATGAAGAATTCTTGGGAGGAACTACTAGACAGAGTAGAGGCCCATCCTCCTCAGGCTGTATAATGATACAGACAGGCAGTAGTTATTTACTCCCCTCACTGACTCACAGGCAGACACCCATTAGGCTCTCCTGAAGTGGACCCTGTGATCCCAGATCAGGTCTGTTCTGGTCTACTCTATTCTGCCACATGTACAGCATGTCCCCACTAGGTGGTCCCATTAGACCAAAATATAAAGCCAGGGACCTAAAGGACACTACTGTAAGCAGCATTAACCACACACACACACACACACACACACACACACACACACACACACACACACACACACACACACACACACACACACACACACACACACACACACACACACACACACACACACACACACACACACACACACACACACATGCATACCTGCACTCACTCACTCACACACACACACACACCTGCACTCACTCACACACACACACACACACACACACACACACACACACACACACACACACACACACACACACACACACACACACACACACACACACACACACACACACACACACACACACACACACACACACACACACACACACACACACACACACACACACACAGACCATGTCAAGGGATATTGTTTCTAACAAAGATATCTATGTAGATATCAGGATGTTTTTGTATCCCTGGAAATAATCAGAACTCTTGTAAACATTAAGGTTTTGAAAACATAGCATGAGAAAAAAAGGTTTGCCACAATTTCCCCCGGGTATGGGGTAATTTGAACATAGTGACAGGGTAAGTTGAGTGACAGGGTAAGTGGGTGACGGTGTCCTGTGACAGTGGGTGATGGTGCTGATAGGTTAAAGTGTAATTCATGGAATGGGGATGTGGTATATTGTATATCTGAAATGTATTCTTTCATCAAGCTGTCCACTCAAGAAAAAGCTTCGAACTGTAACCAGTGCCTGCAACCTGGTCCAGTGCCTGCAACCTGGTTCAGTGCCTGCAGCCTGGTTCAGTGCCTGCAACCTGGTTCAGTGCCTGCAGCCTGGTTCAGTGCCTGCAACCTGGTTCAGTGCCTGCAACCTGGTTCAGTGCCTGCAGCCTGGTTCAGTGCCTGCAACCTGGTTCAGTGCCTGCAACCTGGTTCAGTGCCTGCAGCCTGGTTCAGTGCCTGCAACCTGGTTCAGTGCCTGCAGCCTGGTTCAGTGCCTGCAACCTGGTTCAGTGCCTGCAGCCTGGTTCAGTGCCTGCAACCTGGTTCAGTGCCTGCAACCTGGTTCAGTGCCTGCAACCTGGTTCAGTGCCTGCAACCTGGTTCAGTGCCTGCAACCTGGTTCAGTGCCTGCAACCTGGTTCAGTGCCTGCAGCCTGGTTCAGTGCCTGCAACCTGGTTCAGTGCCTGCAACCTGGTTCAGTGCCTGCAGCCTGGTTCAGTGCCTGCAACCTGGTCCATTGCCTGCAGCCTGGTTCAGTGCCTGCAACCTGGTCCAGTGCCTGCAGCCGGGTTCAGTGCCTGCAACCTGGTTCAGGATTGAAATCCTCCACATGTATTGATCACAGCTTTACTAATGCTGCAGGAATTTCCTCTAAAGCAGTATCCACACCCATCAGATGTAGCGATCATAATTTAGTGGCCATATCTAGGAAAACCAAAGTTCCAAAGGCTGGGCCTACTATAGAGATCATACAAGACGTTCTGTGGGGATTCATATTTGCTAGTCTGTTGTGTGTAATGAGAAGCAACCAGACGCTGCTCTTAACGTATGCTTATTCTAATAAGCGTGCAACCAATAAGAACATTTCTGTAAAAACAGTAACATTTTTTGTGGATCGCTGAGCGATTGATAAATTAATGGCAAATAAGTCTGGCTGCAGAGCTAATCGTCAAACGTACTGTATATTGAGAAATCCTGTGACTAAACTAAACAAAAAGAAGAAGAAACCGTACTTTAAATGATAAATGATACAAAGAATGATAGTAAAAAGAGGAGGAGCACCTTAAATTACATTTTGGGCAAAAAGGCAAACTCAGCTCCATCATTCATTGAATCAGATGGCTCGTTCATCACAAAACCCACTGATATTTTCAACTACTTTATTAATGATTTTGTTCGTTGGCAAGATAAGCAAATTCAGGCATGACATTCCAACAACAAATTCTGAACCTACACATCCATTCATAAGTGACCAAATTATAAAAGACAAGCATTGTAATTTTGAATTCCGTAAAGTGAGTGTGGAATAGGTTAAATTTTTCTGTTGTTGTCTAGCAACAATGACAAGCCACCTGTCTCTGACAACTTGGATGGAAAATTACTGAGGACAAAATTGCCACTCCTATTTGCCATCTCTTCAATCTCAGCCTACAGGAAAGTGTGTGCCCTCAGGACTGACATTCAGCATGTTTATAGGTGGGGCTGTACGGCTCTTACACAAATGACTGATGATTGGCTGAAAGAAATGTATAATAAAAAGCTTGTGGGAACTGTTTTGTCAGACTTCAGTGCAGCTTCTGACATTATCGATCGTAATCTGCTGCTGGAAAAACAAATGTGTTATGACTTTACATCCGCTGTAATATTGTGGATCGAGAGTTACCTGTCTAACAGAACACAGAGGGTGTTCTTTAATGGAAGCCTCTCCAACATAATCCAGGTAGAGTCAGCCCTTCCCCAGGGTAGCTGGCTAGGCCCTTCACTTTTCTTCAATCTTTACTAATGACCTGCCACTGGCACTGAGTAAATATTGTGTGTCTATGTATGCTGATGACTCAACACTATACACGTCAGCTTCCACAGCAAGTGAAATCCCTGCAACACCTGGCACACGTTAGCGTAACAAATTCCTCATCAACCTATCATAAACATTTCTTAAAATAGATCAACTCAGCCACCAGAGGGATAAATGTAAACCTTTAATGTGGAGGTTTACATGTATACTCTGGTGGCTAAGTTGACCTATTTTAAGAAATGCCATTGGTTTGTGGAGAAAAAGGTTAAGATCTGTGATAGGCTGATGAGGAATTTGTTACAGGAAATAATCCCTGCCACCTGGTGAGGTTAGCATAGGTCCCTGATCTGGTCGCTATAGGTCCCTGATCTGGTCGCTATTGGTCCCTGATCTGGTCGCTATAGGTCCCTGATCTGGTCGCTATAGGTCCCTGATCTGGTCCCTATTGGTCCCTGATCTGGTCGCTATAGGTCCCTGATCTGGTCCTTATAGGTCCCTGATCTGGTTGCTATAGGTCCCTGATCTGGTCCCTATAGGTCCCCGATCTGGTCCTTATAGGTCCCTGATCTGGTCCCTATAGGTCCCTGATCTGGTCGCTATAGGTCCCTGATCTGGTCGCTATAGGTCCCTGATCTGGTCCCTATAGGTCCCTGATCTGGTCGCTATAGGTCCCTGATCTGGTCGCTATAGGTCCCTGATCTGGTCGCTATAGGTCCCTGATCTGGTCCCTATAGGTCCCTGATCTGGTCGCTATAGGTCCCTGATCTGGTCGCTATAGGTCCCTGATCTGGTCGCTATAGGTCCCTGATCTGGTCGCTATAGGTCCCTGATCTGGTCGCTATAGGTTCCTGATCTGGTCGCTATAGGTCCCTGATCTGGTCCCTATAGGTCCCTGATCGGGTCGCTATAGGTCCTTGATCTGGTCCTTATAGGTCCCTGATCTGGTCGCTATAGGCCCCTGATCTGGTCGCTATAGGTCCCTAATCTGGTCGCTATAGGTCCCTGACCTGGTCCCTATTGGTCCCTGATCTGTTATTAGGCTACTCAACCATGCATATGTTTAATAACTAACTTGCCACCATCAAATGTAAGCCTAAAGTTAGTTATTTAGCAGCTCTTACTGCCCCGTTATTGGAGAGCCTATCTAGCAGCTTTATGGTTTGACAATCAACCAGTGTGCACTGTGCACTCAGGAACGCATGTCTTTATTGACAATGATTGATTGTGATTGGTTTAAAATTGAAGAAAATGTTACATTTCAAACCAATCACAATCAAACCTATGAATACTATCATATGAAAACCTCCAATGAGGATGTGCACAAATGCCACTTTCACGTGCTAGTCGGACCTCTGTAATTTCCCACTTGCTAACTGGTTAGTAGTTATAGGATACATGTGCTACGTTCAAGTAGTTAGCAAGTCAGGAAATTTCAGAAAGTACCAATGCTCCAATTGGTGCTCAGACTTTAAGGTCAAAAGTTCATCAGTGGGTCAAATGGGTCACAGCCTCGGCCAATTAAACTTGGACAGTAAGCAGTGAACTGTTGAAGAGCTCCAGGATTGTGTTCATTAGCCACCAAAATGAAAAAAACTGACTGAAACAGAGTAGGATCTACTTTTCAATGAGAAAAGCACATTTTTGTTTTCTGTTGTAAACGGTTTTTAAACATTTTCCATGGTGTGCCCTGCTGAATGTGTCCCATGAGTCTGTGAGGACTTCAGAGAGACCAAACTTGAGGGAACCAGCCAATGGGCAGACACATTTGTCCAATAGAACAGTTGAGGCATAGCCATCCAACATAGGAGTAGTATCACGCCAAGCTAAGCCTGCGTGCAAAAATGTCACTTTTCACTTCAAAGCTAGACTGGAAATTGTTCAATGGCATGTTGTGTGTAAGCCAACTACCCTGGAATTCAAAACCACCTAATCAGTTTAAATGTTCTTTTGATTCCTGAATTAGATATCCGTCCGATTCATTGTTGTATTTAGTGGGAGACCCAGACATCAGTTAATTTCCTAGAAGGTCACGACATGTTGCCTTTTATTATCCACTTGACTGTGCTAATAAACAACCTGTTGAAGTAAGCGGCAGGGGCGGACTGGGACCAGGAACCAACCCAGACATTTCTGATGCATAACATTTTTCTGGGCCTGTGTCTGTGAAATGGGACAGCAGCCATTTAGCTTAATTTGTGCTCGCATCCTTTCTCTCTCTCGCTCTTTCTCTTTTCAACAATCTTTTTTTCTCCCGCGAGACCAGCCCGTTAGCCAAATGATGGAATAGCCCACCGGGCAGTTGGCTGAATTGCCCTATCGCCAGTCCATTTCTGAAGTAAGTCCACTGTAAATAATAGAAAGGAGGGCATTGGCCATAAATCAGAGATCTTTACTGCTGCGTTCACACACCTTTGTTTCTGTGAGGCGGCGCTGACGTGCTCAGGGAGTCAGATAAAGGGTATTTCTCACCAACACTTTCCTGTTATTTTGCATGGCCCTTTGTTTGGTTGTGAAGTCTCCGTGTGTTGGTTCTCAGGGGAATGACAGGAACATGCAAGGCAGAACACTATCAACACCCCTCATAGCCCTCACAGATCAGCCTCTTATCAGACCTGCGTAGTGTTCATTAGGCACCAAATGGAGAAAAAAGAAAAATGGACTGAAACAGGGAGGGAATAAGTGGACTACCTGGTACAATAAGAAATACAATTTTTTCCGTTTCTGATTAATTCCATTTTTTAAAAAACGTTTTCTGTTGCAACCCTGACCTGTCTGGCTGTCACAGTTTGAGGCTTGTTGTTCCTGTATTGCATCCTGACATGCAACACGTCCTGTTTCATTGGCTCTTACCTTGACATGGCCCTTGACCAAGTCAAGGCTATCCACTCCTTAGCATTCAATGAAGTCTATGCTATCTTTGTCATGGGTGGCTGAGTTTAGACCATAAGAAGCTCTAAAGCTTTGTAGGTCTACATGAAAAGCTGCAACACGTTGGATAGCCTACATACTCTGCCATCTTGACTGTTTCTATACATATAACATTCAGTATTCATTTTTTTCAACTGAAAGAAACTGGTGACAATTTAGATGTCACACGAGTCACACCCTTCAACAAACGTGTATGATGTGTGTCCTCCAATAACAAAAACAGAGATGCATTGTCTGAAATGATGTCCTTGAAGTACATGATGGGTTCAGATACCTTTATTCATAACCAAAGGAGTCCATTTTAGCCTTACTGTAGCCTATGTGACTGCTGCTGCTGAAGGATTGTAAGAGACTGTCCAGTCATCCTTCCATGGAATTGTTGATGGTAAAAATAATGAAAAATTGGACCGGAAATATGACGAAAAGAAAATGCCTTCCATCTGAACACAAGTACATTGTCTTTGTATAATATAATAATATTCTATCCTATTCTATTCTATCCGATCCTATTCTATCATATGCGATCATATTCTATTCTATTCTGTTCTATTCTATTATATCCTATCCTATTCTATTATATCCTATCCTATTCTATTCTATCCTATCCTTTTCTACCCTATCCTAATATATCATATTCTATCCTATTCTATTCTATCCTATCCTATTCTACCCTATCCTATTATATCCTATCCTATTATATCCTATTCTATCCTATCCTATTCTATCCTATGATGTGCCTTCTCACAACATTCCAATACTGTTATTGCAGACACCACCGTGCAACATGTCTGTGCTCCCTGTGAGTGTGAGAACTTTTTTGTGTTTAGGTGTTGACTTGAAGTTGTTTCAGGAAAGAATTCAGATAAAGTCAAGCAGGGAGGAAGCACGGTGTCTCCAGCTCTGCCGGGATGACTGTCCGACAGTCACACCAGTGACGTGTGTCACTTGACAAATTCCAAGCCTTTTAAATTCCTGGGCACAACAAAAGCAACAACAACAGGAAGAAGGACCATTTTCACAGGTGTCAGGAAGCCCAGGAATAGGAAACAAACAAGGCTGACGCTGGAAAACAGTTGTGTTGTGTACCGTGCTGATTCTCAGAGGTGAGGGTTAGGCTAATAACAGGCTATTTTTAACCCTGACTGGGGTATTTTCAGAGTCAGGGTGGACAGAGGCCACTCAATGGAGGTCCGAGAGTTCCATGACTTCCAAAGTGAGTCAATTGAGGGACAATAATAGGCTTTTAAACTTGGCTATAAGTTATGACCAAACGGTGTCAATAAAGGTGGTAATTGAGAGACTATTCAACCCTTTCTGGGGGGTTTTCAAGTAAACTTCATTAGCCCCAGAATGTACTTTTTTTATGGATGTGCGTATGACCACAAATGTTTCTATAAATTATGAACATACACTTTATGTAATCCATTTGGGCGAAATCTTTAGCATTTGTCAAGAAGTAGTGTGACAACTGCAGTTTTGCATCTTCCATTGTCAGGCATTGAATGCCTCGTGATATCAATATAATAATTTTGCAGTCAGATAGAACATAGCTTTGCAGATTCATTTAATGTCCTTGTGGTTTTTCTTGAAAAGGTAGCCTAGCGGTTAAGAACGTTGGGCCAGTAACCGAAAGGTCGCCGAATCGAATCTTCAAGCCGACTATGTGCCCTTGAGCAAGGTACTTAACCCTAATTGCTCTTGTAAGACGCTCTGGATAAGAGCATCTGCTAAATGTATCTTTCTCTTTATGTAGACTGACACCTTTAATAACATAGGAGGTAAATAAACTGCAATGAAATAACAGAGGGCTTCAAACAGATTTTTTCCAGGTCAACTTTGTTTTATTTGTAAGACCATACTGTACATTGGCAGGTGATATGACATATATATATATATATATATATATATATATATATATATATATATATATATATATTGTTCCATGTGGTCACAGGTGAAAGAAAAATAAGAGTTTCTCAGTAAAGAACAATCAATCAAACAAACAAACAATTAAAAGCGCAGATCACAGTAGATACTTCTAGAAGAAAAGGATGAGACAATATATTATTCATTATTTTATATACCTGGGGGGGGGTCATATATCAGCACAACATTTTCACATCATTTGATTGAACCAAATGATGTCAATTATGGAGCAGTGAACGCAACATTGCTAGAATGTTTAGCTCATCATAGACATTCTAGAATGTTTAGCTCATCATAGACATTCTAGAATGTTTAGCTCATCATAGACATTCTAGAATGTTTAGCTCATCATAGACATTCTAGAATGTTTAGCTCATCATAGACATTCTGGAATGTTTAGCTCATCATAGACATTCTAGAATGTTTAGCTCATCATAGACATTCTAGAATGTTTAGCTCATCATAGACATTCTAGAATGTTTAGCTCATCATAGACATTCTAGATATATTCATACTTTGTATAAAAGTAGAATAAACATATATTTTAACTTTGGTACATTTTACCTCCCTTTGTTTGGTACAACACAGCTCTTATGACATGATGGGGCACTGGTATAAAATAGAAACACCACAACAGAGATGTTCAAAAACATTCAGTAATCTTGTAGAAAATGTGTTTTCTTAATAATACATAATAAAATATATCCTTCAATCATTTAATTTACTACTATGCTTTCTACATTTACACAGAATAAACTAAGTCTTGATAATGAGTGTCAGCGAGGTGTTAACCACTTTGGAGCAGTGGATCTTTCCCCATTCAGACTGGTGGTGTCATCTCCTGAACCAATCTCACCTCCTGAAAACAAAAAAATATCACCTGGTCAATATCTATTTAACGTGATATGACAACTGCAAATACTTCACAAAGATACACACGCTGCATTTCTTCAACTGGATTGTTTTTAATTGTGTCTTTGCTTTAGTGCTACTACACATTGTGTATCCAAAACATGCTCAAATGTATTTGCTTTTTAACTCAGTACAGTTTCTCAGACAAAGACAAGACCTTTCAACTGGATTAAAATGCACTGGATAATCTCCATTGGAAGTGCTTCATAGTCCAGAATCTGTCCCATAGGGTCCCTCTCACATTGAAGTATTTTCTAACTCTCTTACCTGCATTGGGGTGCTGTGTCTTCAGCTTGCTGGCTATTTTGGTGAAGAATTTGAAGGTGAGGCAGGCTCCTGTCTCTCTGTCACAGATACCCCCAGCTTTGCAATGGCATGTTTTACCACACCCTACCCCATAGGTTCCATACATGCAATCTGTAAGGAAGGGAATACCATTCAATGTTATTGCACTTGCAGGAATTGGACATGATATGTACTAACAGTAGGCAATTCAATTATCATCCATTAGACAAAAAAAGTACAGAGTGGGGATGTCAGCGGGCCACAGAGATGTATTTTCTATTCTGTTCTGTTCTGTAGGTCCATGATCCTTTGCTCTTGGTAATTTATCATATCTGCATTATCGTGATGTAAGCCTACAGAGGCAGTTCTCTTCACCACTATCAACATGAGCAGAAATAGTAAACATCCCAATTCGAAAAACTTTGCATCCAAAAAGGCCACAGTCAAAGCTAAGCATAGCTTGATGTAAACACTCATATTCTACATGAAACATGTCATCGTAGGCATCGTTTTCATTATGGTAACTTTTAGGAATGCCATGAACACAGAAACTATAGATCACTTTGGAATAACAGCAATGAAACAGTCAGGCTAAGCGTGAACGAAACGGAGCTTCCAGGGTTCCTTGGAATCATTTTGGGAAGAAATAAACAGACGTAATAGTCAATATGTAGCACAATATAAATAGATATTACATGTATCTAGCCTGTTATGGCATATGTATTGACTATTTACAGATTAATCACACAATTTATGATGCGCAATTGCGCATTTGATGCGTCATGGTGAATATTAGCCTACCTTTGCAGATGCCATATTCATCTCCATAGTCGTCCTCATCTTTGTAGAACTCGCAGAATAATCCCGGTCCGCACTTGACTCCGTGCATCCCAGACACAGTGCGATAGCAGTGTTCCCCTCTGTCTGCCGCACAGACCTGGCAACAACCGCAGTCATCCAGCACTGTCCGTCTGCAGCGCTGCGTCAAGCCGCACAGATCCACATTGCACCGCTCCGGGCAGTTCACCGCGTACTTGACACTTGTTCCCCAAGCATCAACATTACGCACTATGAATATGGAGAAAACTGTGAAAAGGAGAAAATACATCTTTGGATAAGATTTAGCAAGGGGTGCCTTGGATGTTCAGAAGAGCTGTTCTGGGCTGACGACGTCGCTGCTTGGATGGAGTGACTTAATACACGAGGTTGCATGGTTATATCGGCTTAAAAACAAGTTTGTTTTTTCCCCACATGGTTTGCCCTCGTCAATTTCCTCAATCCGGTGTTGTCATCTAGTCTAGTTGCCAGTCTGCCCCCCTGTTTTAGAAATCCGGCATGGAAGTGGGAATTACACTCAACTGCCATCCAGGAATTGAAGTCTGTACTAACTGATGTCATAGTTTTGTTTGTTTGTGTAGAGGAGACACTTAAGATGCCCCTTTGACCCCCCAATGTTCCTGGTTCCTTACTTGACCCTAAGGAGACAGACAGTCAATCTAACACACACACACACACACACACACACACACACACACACACACACACACACACACACACACACACACACACACACACACACACACACACACACACACACACACACACACACACACACACACACACACACACACACACACACACACACACACACACTTCCCCCCTCTCTCTCTTTTTCTGTCTGCCTGTCTGTCCGTCTGCTCGTGTCTGTCTGTCTGCACACCTGTCTGTATGTCTGTCTGCATGTCTGTCCTTTTGCATGTCTGTCTGTCTGTCTGTCTGTCTGTCTGTCTGTCTGTCTGTCTGTCTGTCCGCCGCCTGTCTGTCTGTCCATCTGTCTGCATGTGTGCATGTCTGTCCACCTGCCTGTCTGTTTCTCTGCGTCACTCTCTTACACAGACACTCTTTGTCTCATAAGCGGTCACTGATCCTTAACAGTAGATGGCAGTATCATATAGCGGCAAAGACCACACGTAATAGACTGGTGGCAGCAGTGGGATAATCACTGCAGTCTATTACCTGTTTCTCTGTCTCTGTCTCTCTGTAAGAGCATCATTATTATACTGTTAGAGAGAGACAGAGAAAGAGAGACAGGTAATAGACTGCAGTGATTATCCCACTGCTGCCACCAGTGTAGCAATTTAGGTGCACCTGTCAGTGCAGGACTTGGACCAGTGACCCCTTTGTTATGGGGCATGTAGGCTATAGCACCTGTGCCGGAAGCTTAAAGGTCCTGATCTCTTGTTAGATTTCAAATCAAATCAAATGTTAATAGTCACATGCTTTGTAAACAACAGGTGTAGACTAACAGCGAAATGCTTTCTTTACAGGCCCTTCCCAAAAGTGTAGAATACAATAAAAAATACAAGTGAAATAATAATAATAATAATAGAACAGTTGATATGACACATGCTTCACAGGTAGGTGCACATGTAGCCAGCAGATCTGACACATGTTCTTACAGCTGCACTAGGGTCTGACAGGCTTCCTTTGTAGATTAAGACACTGCGGGGCCATAGTTTTTTTTGTATTAATGTTAATTTTCTCTTCCCTCTAGTAGAATGTACTTTTTTTGTGTGAATTTTTTACCCCCGTCCAGTTGGTGGCAACAATGCACCTTTTGACAGGCCGCCCCCAAGATTTAAGGGTAGGAAACAACACATCCGCTACGCTGATCCTCAACACGGGGGCCCCTCAGGGGTGAGTGCTCAGTCCCCTCTGTGCTCCCTGTTCACTCATGACTGCATGGCCAGGTTCAACTCCAACACCATCATTAAGTTTGCCAATGACACAACAGTGGTAGGCCTGATCACCATCAACGATGAGACAACCTATAGGGAGGAGGTCAGAGACCTGGCCGTGTGGTGCCAGGACAACAACCTCTCCCTCAACGTGATCAAGACAAAGGAGATGATTGTGGACTCCAGGAAAACGAGGGCTGAGCACGCCCCCATTCTCATCAACGTGGCTGCAGTGGAGCAGGTTCCTTGGTGTCCACATCACCAACAAACTATCATGGTCCAAATCAAATCAAATCAAGTATATTTTATATAGCCCTTCGTACATCAGCTAATATCTCGAAGTGCTGTACAGAAACCCAGCCAAAAACCCCAAACAGCAAGCAATGTAGGTGTAGAAGTCCAAACACACTAAGAGAGTTGTGACACAGCCTGGAATTGAACCAGGGTCTGTAGTGACATCTCTAGCACTGAGATGCAGTGCCTTAGACTGCTGCGCCACTTGGGAACCCAATATGTGGTAGTAGTAGAGTAGTGGCCTGAGGGCACACTTAATGTTTTGTGAAATCTGTTGTGAAATGTATTGTAGCTAATGTTTTTAAAATTGTATATAACTGCCTTAAGTTAATTTTGCTGGATCACAGGAAGGTTAGCTAATGGAGAGCCCCAATAATTACAAATACAAAATACACACAAAAATCTAATTTGTCTTTATTTGTCACATGCGCCGAATACAACAGGTGAGGTCCTTACAGTGAAATGTTTACTTACAAGCCCTTAACCAACAATGCTTTAAGAAGTTAAGAAGAAAAATGTGTTAAGTAAAAAATAGATATGTAGAAAAATAGAAAATAAAAGTAACAAATAATTAAACAGCAGCAGTAAAATAACAATAGCGAGGCTATATACAGGTGGTACCAGTACAGAGTCATTGTGCGGCGGCACCAGTTAGTCGAAGTAATTGAGGTAATATGTACATGTAGGTAGAGTTAAAATGACCATGCATAGATAATAAGAAAAGAGTAGCAGCAGCGTAAAAGAAGGGTCTTGGTAGCCCTTTGATTAGCTTTTCGGGAGTTTTATGGCTTGGGGTTAGAAACTGTTAAGAAGATTTTTGGACCTAGACTTGGCACTCTGCTACCACTTGCCATGCGGTAGCAGAGAGAACAGATTGACTAGGGTGGCTTGCGTATTTTACCATTTTCAGGGCCTTCCTCTGACACCGCCTGGTATAGAGGTCCTGGATGGCGGGAAGCTTGACCCCAGTGATGTACTGGGCCGTACGCACTACCCTCTGTAGTGCCTTGCGGTCGGGGCCAAGCAGTTGCCATACCAGGCAGGTATGCAACCAGTCAGGATGCTCTCGTTGGTGCAACTGTAGAACCTTTTGAGGATCTGAGGACCCATGCCACATCGTGTCAGTCTCCTGAGGGGGAATAGGCTTTGTTGTTAGGGTTTGGCAGGGGTAGGCTGTCATTGTAAATAAGAATTTGTTCTTAACTGACTTGCCTAGTTAAATATAGGTTAAATACAACATACAGTATCTGTATTTCGACAATAAACCCGAAGAAGAATCTTGGTCTCGCGTGACGGTTTCCATGTGTTCTCGCTGACGCCCAAGCGTGATGGGCTGTGCTTTTCATGGCAACCAGGCAGAAAACTGTTGTTTCGTCCTGGCGAGACCGAAAACATTTTGCCGGTGCCGTGTCGGAGACTGGCTTAATGGAAACCTGGATGTCTTAACTTGTTACTAATTTGTATTCAATAATTCTAGATACAGAATTATTTTCAAAACTTGTTTTTCCGTTAGCTGTCAACTGCAGTGGCACTGTTAACGTTAGTTGCCAGCTGTAGCTAACGTTAGCTAACTGAGCGTACGAGGAAAGCAGAGACCGGGTGTGAATAACACTGACAACAGAGGTAGGGTTTTATTTGGAATACATTTGTGTATGCAGTGTATGTAGCTATGCCAATAGAAAATCACCGTTACACAACATTTTGTGTTGCAAAAACAACAATTGTTGGTAGCTAGCTAACTTGGCTTGTTGCTAGCTAGCGATGCTATCTAATGTCAGAATGACACAGTGCAGTCTGTACAGCCGTATCCTATTAGTCAAGATAGCTAACTATAGCTAGGTTGAGTTTGGTTAAAGAGCAGTTGTCAACCTAGCTAGATAGAAAGCTAAGACCTGATAGGACAGTAGCTAGCTACTAGCTTGCTGCATCACAATACAGAGCTGCTAACGTTACACAATGCAGATCTGGTGCTGATTATAAAATGACAGCTGTCACTGTACCACATCTGTGAGTAGTTTAGGTATTGTATTGTACCTATGCAAGTTAGCTAGCTTTTACAGTAGCTAACTGTTTAGAATACCCAGCTAGTCAATGTGATTGGAAGGATAAAAGCTTCACCAGAATCCACTTTAGTCACCCTCCTGTGCCATGTATGCCTTGCAAAACAACAACGTGAGTTTTTTTTCTTCCAGCTGAATTTGTTTTCAGGAGCACATGGTCATCTTGTAGTAGATTAGCTACACTTTGAAACAGAGGGGATACAGTATGTAAACACTTCCATACAGTCATTACACAGTAGGTAGTGTAAATCTGTGACAAGAGGACACAGAATTTTCGTCCAACCGATCCTTCCTAAATTCGCACACCTTTCTCAATCAATGAGAGAAGATTTGAAATAGACAAGATGGCGGCGTCTACTACATGTCTACTACATTAGCAGTTGACATTTTCTCACACTCACTGATTGTTTTCTGCATACTGAAAGCCTGTCTGCAATGCCAGGATACCTGGGGGAATAGCTGCCAAATTCAAACCTGTCTTTCAAGTCACAGTCATGTCCTTGGTGTTTGAATGTTAGTCATGCACTCTCATATTGTGGTCTTCTGATGACAGAAGAGTATTCAGAGACAAGTGATCAGCTTTCCACAAACCTCTGTCACAGTTGATTTGGTTCATGTAGCCTCAAGGTTAGAGCATTGGGCCAGTAACTGAACGTTTGCTAGTTCGAATACTGGAGCCGACAAGGCGAAAAAAATATATAATAATCTGTCGCAGTGCCCTCTAGCAAGGCACTTAACACTAATTACTCCAGGGGTGCTGTCCAATAGTGACCCTGGCTGTGACCTCACTCGGGTGTCTCGGGGAGTTGGAATATGCAACAAAAAAAAAAAACATATATATATCTTACACACTTATAAATAATAAATAAATAAAGGCACCTCTCTAATAATAATAGTTATTGTTGTCTCAGTTGCCACTGGTTTGTTGACAACGAGGAATCGTGCCATTGTTGTCGTGTCAATCGTCCCACCCCATCATGCATTGATTTTAGGCCATTGTGCAGCTGCATTTAACCTTACTGTAGCTTACTGTTGCATCCCAGCTTAGTAAATGTTAGCTAGTCCTAAGGTATGTTGAAACCTGACATAGGGATTGAGTGATAGACATTATTTACTGCTGTCTGAGGCAATCCTCGTAACAAGGCTTGCTTCCCACTTCTGGCTAGAAAGAAGCTTGTTCAGGCCACTTTTCTCGCTGTAATGGAACATGGTGACTTGTTGTATATGCATGTAACCTCCTCTGTCTTATAGAGACTGGACTCTTTTTATCATGCAACCTCCTCTGTCTTAGAGACTGGACTCTTTTTATCATGCAACCTCCTCTGTCTTACAGAGACTGGGCTCTTTTTATCATGCAACCTCCTCTGTCTTACAGAGACTGGACTCTTTATCATGCATCCTTGAGCTTTATTACAAATGCCAAGTCACTCACCCACCATTGCACCTTGTACCAAATGGTAGGTTGGACCTCACTTTTTATGCGCAGAAAGATACATTCGTATGTGTTCATCTACAAAGCCCTTTTGGGTAAACTCCCTCTTCACCTCTGTAGTCTGGTCTCCTTCACCACCAGCAGTTACCATACCCGGTCTGCTAGGTGGTTGCTACTTAAAGTCCCCAGGACATTTACAGTATTAGGCAAGACTGCCTTCTCTTCTTGTGCACCAGAGGCATGGAATAGTCTACAATTCATCTAGATATGTTAGTGCCACCGAATTAATTTAAAATATTGTTGTGAAACTGTTACAGAGGAGTTTTTTTAGGCTGGATCATGTTGTATTGTATTGTATTGTTGTATGTTTTAGTTCTGTATTGTACTGATTGGTGCTGCCTTCTTGGCCAGGTCTCCCTTGAAAAAGAGACTCTGGGTCTCAATGGGCTTTTCCTGGTTAAATCAAATTATATAAATAAAACTAACTCCATTAGCTAGTTTCATGAACACCAATTATGCCTAGTTCTAGACAATTATGCCCGGTTCTGGACAATTATGCCTGGTTCTGGACAATTATGCCTGGTTCTGGACAATTATGCCTGGTTCTGGACAATTATGCCTGGTTCTAGACAATTATGCCTGGTTCTAGACAATTATGCCTGGTTCTAGACAATTAGACCCGGTTCTAGACAATTAGGCCTGGTTCTAGACAATTAGGCATGGTTCTAGACAATTAGGCATGGTTCTAGACAAAAAAAAACACTTAGCTCCAATTGACAATTTGTATTGAACAAACTTTTTGGGATTAGGCCTAATTAGTGTCTGGGAAACCGGCCCTACGGTCTGTTATTTCAATACTCTGTGTATGGCGCCCTAAGCTTTATTGCCTCCGGTCACCTTACTATTTGCCTTTTATTATTAGTAACATGTAACCTAACCTGCACATTTTGCTCTTGCATATAGTAAATAATCAGAGACCGCCTGACCAGTCTGGAGCTGTAGGTCAACCTGATACTAGACAAAGTGTGAGGCCTCTCCAATTGACATTCATTTTAATAATGATACCCCCCCCCCATGCCCAATATAGGCTCGTCTGTTGATCCAGATGGTTGGTCAGGTGCTGGTTCAGGGATGTCGAAGAGTCAGCTAGGTTAGGCCGGACTAGCTATGTCAAGACCTTTACTGTAATGTTGTTGCCTCTCTTAAAATAAGCTTCCTGTTATTTTTGTCCACTGGAAACCATAAAGGCTCAGTCCTTGGGCTGTGCTCTAGGCAAGCTGCCTGCCTCATGCCTGTCTGTTGGGCCTCTATTCTGACTGTTGAGAGAGGCTCACTCTCAGACATTAGTCGGCCCATAACTAGCTCTCACTTCACTAATGCTGCATCATGTTAATGTATTACAGTAAGAGTTCTATGAAGACTGATGAAAGGCTTAATGCGTTGTGCTGTGCATCGAGTTCAATTGTGCTGAGATGTTGTTGAGAAATCTCAACACTCCGTGTACAAGGCAGAGTTGAGCGGCAAGGAGTGTGGGTGGACTGAAGCTCCGACTATATCGAGTCACTGTCAGTCGATACTTGTAAAAATAAATAAATAAATAATAATCTAATCTTAAAGCCTTACTGTATACCTATGTTTATCCTGTTTAAAGCTGGGCTCGTATTTGTTTGCTGAAATCCATAGTTAAAAAAAAAAAAAAAAAAACTTGAGTCAAATACAACCACTGACTGTTTCCTAGTTTCTGTTGCTCTAAAATGTCTCTAAGACATAGTGTAATCAATGTAATCAGACATTCAGTTGACGCATGCGCTGAGTTGTCATTTCAGAGCGAGGAAAACAAGGAAAGGGCCGGTGGTTGTATTTGACTCAAGTATGAAAGTATGGAGGCCCCAGACCCTCCGCTAGACCAGAGAGAGGCTACTGTACTGGACACTCTCATCCAACCTACTGTGTTGGCCTCTGGGCATTGTAGAGACTGAGGTAACCATTGAGAGGTTTGACTTTTATCTGTCTAAAGGGACATGAAGAGACTCAAGCTATTGACCAGTTCAAGGAGATGGTTGCAAAATTACCCTAGGCGTTGGCAGCACTTGGAAAACAAGTATACTCCAAGGCTAACAAAAACGCAATTAAACTCTTATTAGCGTGCTCTTTCCTTATCAGCAGTAATAACATCATTTGACATGCTTTGTTTGCTCGCATGATCACATCTTAGACATATTATTAATATTATCAATAGTATCAATAGGCCTGCTGTGGTGTTGTGTAGCTTAATGGAGTTCAAGGCTTGTGATCAGAGAGGGGTGTTGTGCTAAGCAGTGTTTGTAAGCAGTAGATTGTAGAACAAGACGTCTAGAAGGTTAGTTGGCTAGACATAGAGAGTTAAGAAGGGACTGGGTTCAATGGGATAGTGTGTCATACATTCATGGTCATGTGCCTACTGCCCTGCTGCTAGACGTAGCCTTGCTGTGGCGTGACACTGAAACAGAATGTATTTAAAATAGAGAATCATATTTCCGTACTACTGGTACTTTCCAGCTGCTGACTAGTGACTGCTGCCACCAACTGTAATGTAAATAATTCATTTACAAGTCACAGCCCCATATCGATCAGATCAAGACGAGGGATTCCTATACTGAAAAGCCTTGACTCCAAGGACATTTCAGTTGAGCTATGTCATCTCATGACATTTTCATGTCATCTCATGTCCTAAGAAGACTTTCAGACCACTTTAAATCAGATTCAAGTTTCAGTGTTTTAATTAAGGATCCGCCCCTTCCCCCCCCCTGTTTTCGCTGAAAATGACATACGCAAATCTAACTGCCTGTAGCTCAGGACCTGAAGCAAGGATATGCATATTCTTGATACCATTTGAAAGGAAACACTAGAATTAGGAGAATATAACACAATAGATCTGGTAAAAGATAATACAAAGAAAAAAAACATGCGTATTTTTCTTTTTTTTTGTACCATCTTTAAATTGCAAGCGAAAGGCCATAGTGTATTATTCCAGCCCATGTGCAATTTAGATTTTGTCCACTAGATGGCATCAGTGTATGTGCAACGTATTAGACTGATCCAATGAACTATTGTATTTCTGTTCAAAATGTTGTATCAAGACTGCCCGAATGTGCCTAATTGGTTTATTAATACATTTTCAAGTTCATAACTGTGCACTCTCCTCAAACAATAGCATGGAAATATTTCACTGTAATAGCTACTGTAAATTGGACGCTGCAGTTAGATTAACAAGAATTTAAGCTTTCTGCCAATATCAGATATGTCTATGTCCTGGGAAATGTTCTTGTTACTTACAACCTCATGCTAATCGCATTAGCCTACGTTAGCTCAACCTTCCCGCGTGGGACACACTGATCCTGAAGAGGTTTTAATGTGCTAAGCTTTTCGTTCAACAACAACTTTTGTCGTGGCATACAGCCAAATACAGTGATAGGCCATAGCTTTTATAGTGGTAGTGTTTAATAATTTTACCTTATAACCTAATTCTACTATATGAACCAAGGGGTTTTCTCTCACTCCCTCTCTCCTTCGGTCCCATCCCTGACAGCTGTAATAACTCCACAGTGTAGATAATGATCAGGAGAAATGCTGCCTTCATTTTGGTATCTATAGCTCGTAGTCTAACCTTATTAACCAAGGTGCTTTCTCTTTCTCCCCTTCATCTGTTCCTGACAGCTGTAATAACTCCACAGTGTAGATAATGATCAGGAGAAATGGTGCCTTGCCAGACCCACGTGATGCTGAAGTGGCAGGAGCATCTGAACAGCTCCTGGGCGGCGGAGGACAGCCAGACGGCCACGCGCCAGGGGGCTGCAGGACTCTACGCCAAACTGCTACACAATAAGGAAGTGGTGGGGGTGGCCCAGCCTGTAATGGTAAAGGAACAGAACGTGCTCAACGTGCTAATACGTGCTTGCATATATTATATAGCCTGAGTTCCAGTCTGTTTGTGCTCTCATGCCAACCCCCTGTCACTCATTGTCATGACAATAACATCAATGGAGCAGGCAAGAGCACAGACTGATCTGGGACCAGGTTCAATATTAGGAAGGTGTTCCCAATGTTTGGTGTACTCTGTGTATATTCAACATACTTGAATATAAGTTGCAATTGAAGGGTTTGTTTTTCATTTCAGGACTTGATTGGCCCGCGCCTGCCAGACTTCCAGTATGAGTCCAGTGCTGCTGAGGAGCGGGAGGAGTACCTGTCGTCGTTACTCCACAGTCAGCGCTGCCTAGCCCACCGTGTGCTGGCACGGACCCCCTATGCCCTGGGCCTGCACCACCGCCTCGTGGTCCTCCAGCGGATATACTACGCCCTCCACAGCAAGTACCACGACCGCTTCAGGGCTCCTGCTCCCCCTCAGACCATGGCTAGCCAGGACAGTGGGGCCATGGAGCCTGCCTCAGAGCCCTGGCTGCCTGGAGGAGCGTCCAGAGTTAAATCAGGGACGGATGTTCTGATAGAGATGGGCGTACGGACAGGACTGAGTCTCCTCTTCGCCCTGCTGCAGCAGAACTGGCGGTACGCCCGTGAGGACCCCGGAGTGGCGCTGTGTAACGATGTGTTGGCTACTGCTTCCTCTGTCCTAGCCTCCCTGCCCCCTCTCTCTCTGGCCAACGAGAACAAGATCCCAGCGGTGGGGCTGGACTGCCTGGCTCAGGTGGCAGACTTCCTGAAGAAGACGTCTGTGAGCTCTGGGAGTGGAGGAGCAGATCGGGCGGGACGCAGGCTGGCTCTGGAGCTGCTGCTGGGCCTGGCTGTACAGAGGGGCTCCCTGAGATTCCTGCTGGAGTGGGTGGAGGTGGCCCTGGCTGCCTCTGCTGCCTCCTCTTCCTCTATAACATCCTCCACCTCCACGGGGTCACAACAGTTAAAGTCAGAGGGAGGAGTAGGCTATGACCTCATCTATCAAACACTTCTTCAAATGAGGCAATACTCGGTACGTACGTTCCCTCACCTTGACCGTCTCCTTTCTATTCAGGGTAGGTTTCATCAATAATAGCAGTGCTCATGTTCTGCTATTTATATAGATGATCGATGCGTCCCAAATGGTATAAGGGGGGGGGGGGGGGGGGGGGGTTCTACTAAGCTAACAATTATTGTACGATGGTCATAACCAAGGATCATTTAGCGATTTCATTGAGAATTTTAGGACCCCTTCAGGTATATACAGTACCAGTCAAAAGTTTGGACACACCTACTCGTTCAAGGGTTTTTCTTTATTTTGACTATTTTCTACATTGTACAATTAATAGTGAAGACATAAAAACCTAAGAAATAATACATATGGAATCATGTAGTAACCAAAAAAGTTTTAAACAAATTAACAAATATTTTAGATTATTCAAAGTTGCCACCCTTTGCCTTGAGACAGCTTTGCACACTCTTGGCATTCTCTCAACCAGATTCATGAGGAATGTTTTTCCAACTGTCTTGAAGGGGTTCCCACAAATGCTGAGCACTTGTTGGCTGCTTTTCCTCCACTTAAGGTCCAACTCATCCCAAACCATCTCAATTGGGTTGAGTTTGTAATTGTGGAGGCCAGGTCATCTGATGCAGCACTCCATCACTCTCCTTCTTGGTCAAGTAGCCCTTACACTCAGCCTGGAGGTGTGTTGCCTCATTGTCCTGTTTAAAAACAAATGATAATCCCACTAAGCGCAAACTAGATGGGATGACGTATCACTGCAGAATGCTGTGGTAGCCATGCTGGTTAAGTGTGCTTTGAATTCTAAATAAATCACTGACAGTGTCACCAGCAAAGCTCAATCACACCACCTCCTCCGTGCTTCATGGTGGGAACCATACATGCGGAGATCATCCGTTCACCTAATCTGCATCTAACTCGTAACACAGCGGTTGCAACCAAAAATCTCAAATTTGGACTCATCAGACCAAAGGACAGATTTCCACTGGTCTAATGTCCATTACTCGTGTTTCTTGGCCCAAGCAAGTCTCTTCTTCTTCTTGGTGTCCTTCAGTAGTAGTTTCTTTGCAGCAATTTGACAATGAAGGCCTGATTCACACAGTCTCCTCTGAACAGTTGATGTTGATGTGTCTGTTACTTTAACTCTGTGAAGCATTTATTTGGGCTGCAATCTCAGGTGCAATTAACTCTAATGAACTTATCTTCTGCAGCATAGGTAACTCTGGGTCTTCCTTTCCTGTGTCGGTCCGCATGAGAGCCAGTTTCATCATATCCTCTACAGCAGAGGTAACTCTGGGTCTTCCTTTCCTGTGTCGGTCCGCATGAGAGCCAGTTTCATCATATCCTCTACAGCAGAGGTAACTCTGGGTCTTCCTTTCCTGTGTCGGTCCGCATGAGAGCCAGTTTCATCATATCCTCTACAGCAGAGGTAACTCTGGGTCTTCCTTTCCTGTGTCGGTCCGCATGAGAGCCAGTTTTATCATATCCTCTACAGCAGAGGTAACTCTGGGTCTTCCTTTCCTGTGTCGGTCCGCATGAGAGCCAGTTTCATCATATCCTCTACAGCAGAGGTAACTCTGGGTCTTCCTTTCCTGTGTCGGTCCGCATGAGAGCCAGTTTCATCATATCCTCTACAGCAGAGGTAACTCTGGGTCTTCCTTTCCTGTGTCGGTCCGCATGAGAGCCAGTTTCATCATATCCTCTGCAGCAGAGGTAACTCTGGGTCTTCCTTTCCTGTGTCGGTCCGCATGAGAGCCAGTTCCATCATATCCTCTGCAGCAGAGGTAACTCTGGGTCTTCCTTTCCTGTGTCGGTCCGCATGAGAGCCAGTTTCATCATATCCTCTGCAGCAGAGGTAACTCTGGGTCTTCCTTTCCTGTGTTGGTCCGCATGAGAGCCAGTTCCATCATACCCTCTGCAGCAGAGGTAACTCTGGGTCTTCCTTTCCTGTGGCGGTCCGCATGAGAGCCAGTTTCATCACAGCACTTGATGATTTTTTGTGATTGCACACCGTTCTTGACATGTTCTGTATTGACTGACCTTTATGTCTTAAAGTTATGATGGACTGTCATTTATCTTTGCTTATGTGAGCTGTTCTTGCAAAAGTATTGACTTGGTCTTTTACCAAATAGGGCTATCTTCTGTATACCACCACCCTTACCTTGTCACAACACAACTGATTGGCTCAAAAGCATTAATAAGGAAATATAGTCCACAAATTAACTTTTAACACACCTGTTAATTGAATTGCATTCCAGGTGACTACCTCATGAAGCTGGTTGAGAGAATACCAAGAGTGTGCAAAGCTGTCATCAACGCAAAGGGTGGCTACTTTGAAGATTCTCAAATATATAAATGTTTGTTAGATTTATTTAACACTTCTTTGGTTACTACATGATTCCATGTGTTATTTCATAGTTTTGATGTCTTCACTATTATTCTACAATGTAGAAAATTAAGAAAAACCCTAGAAGGAGTAGGTGTGTCCAAACTATTGACTGGTACTGTACATAAAAATATATATATTATAATAATTTGATTAAACATTGAATTTTGGCTTTCTGCTATTAGCCAATAGAAACACAATGAATAACAGATTCGTAGATAGAAAAACAGAGTCAAAATCAAATCAAAATGACGTTATTTTTTGAAAACGTCTCCTATACCTGAGCGATTATAAGAAAGATCAGTAAATGATTTATATACAGTGCATTCGGAAAGTATTCTAAAATGTATTAAGTATAAAAAAAATCCTCATCAATCTACACACAATAGCCAATAATGACAAAGCTTAGACAGGTTTTTAGAAATGTTTGCAAATTTATAAAAACTATAACTATTCAGACCTTTTGCTATAAGACTAAACATTTTGTTCAGGTGGGTCCTGTTTACGTTGATCATACTTAAGTTGTTTCTACAACTTGATTGGAGTCCACCTGTGGTAAATTCAATTGATTGGACATGATTTGGAAAGGCACACACCTGTCTATATGTGGTCCCACAGTTGACAGTGCATGTCAGAGCAAAAACCAGGTCGAACAAGTTGTCCGTAGAGCTCTGAGACAGGATTGTGTCGAGGCACAGATCTGGGGAAGAGTACCAACACATTCCTGCAGCCTTGAATGTCCCCAAGAACACAGTGTCCTTCATCATTCTTAAATGGAAGAAGTTTGGAACCACCAAGGCTCTTCCTAGAGCTGGCCACCCGGCCAAACTGAACAATCGGGGAAGAAGGCCTTTGTCAGGAATGTGACCAAGAACCTGAATGTCACTATGACAGAGCTCTAGAGTTCCTTTTTAGAGATGGGAGAACCTTCCAGAAGAACAACCACCTCTGCAGCACTCCACAAATCAGGCCTTTATGGTAGAGGGGCCAGACGGAACCCGTTCCTCAGTAAAAGACATGACAGCCCGCTTGGAGTTTGCCAAAAGGCACCTAAAGGACTCTCAGACTATGAGAAACAAGATTCTCTGGCTGCATCATGCTCTGGGGATGTTTTTCAGCGGCAGAGACTGGGTGACTAGTCAGGGTCGAGGGAAAGATGAACAGAGCAAAGTATAGAGAGATCCTAGATAAAAACCTGCTCCAGAGCGCTCAGGACCTCAGACTGGGGCGACGGTTCACCTTCCAACAGGAAAACAACCCTAAGCACACAGCCAAGAAAACGCAGGAGTGGCTTCGGGCCAAGTCTCTGAATGTCCTTGAGTGGCCCAGCATGAGCCCGGATTTGAACCAGATCGAACATCTCTGGTTATACCTGAAAATAGCTTTGCAGCAACGCTCCCCATCCAATCTGACAGAGCTTGAGAGGATCTGCAGAGAAGAATGGGAGAATCTCACCAAATACATAAATGTGTAAATATGTAAATGTAATATTTTGGGGGGATTTGTAATACATTTGCAAAAAATACCCCATAAATGCTTTGCCATTATGGGGAATTATGTGTTATTAACTATTCATTAACTATTAAATCCATTTAAAAATAAGGCTGTAATGTAACAAAATGTGGAAATAGTCAAGGGGTCTGAATACTTTCTGAATGCACTATTTTCTTTACTCATATTTAACCCCTTTTTTTAGACACTAAACTACTCCCATATGAGTGTACAAAACATTAGATTTAACAAGTGACATCCATAAGGAATCATAGCTTTCATCTGGATTCACCTGGTCTGTCTCTGTCATGGAAAGAGCAGGTGTTCTTAATGTTTTGTATACTCTAATGCAGCATAACATTTCCCCTCGTTGTAAATCATATTTACTTTTTCATTTTACTGTGTATCCTGGCCTGATGCCTGGAGATAAAAGCCTGGTCCATTCCTCAGTGTGGTGGTGCTGCCTCGTCTGTCTGTGTGTCCACTTGATTTACTAGTCACTTAATCAATAGGAAATGTTCCGCCAGAAAGCTTTTATCTTCTGGGTGATGAACTCCACCAGCAACTTTTCAAGTGGATCTCGAAATGTAGATATATATATATATGACAGCGTGGTAATGTCCCAACAGACTGCTATTGAGTTGTTATTTCTGTGGTATTGTTTTATTGTCTTCCCAACAGACTGCTATTGAGATATTATTTCTGTGGTATTGTTTTATGGTCTTCCCAACAGACTGGTATTGAGATATTATTTCTGTGGTATTGTTTTATGGTCTTCCCAACAGACTGGTATTGAGATATTATTTCTGTGGTATTGTTTTATGGTCTTCCCAACAGACTGGTATTGAGATATTATTTCTGTGGTATTGTTTTATGGTCTTCCCAACAGACTGGTATTGAGATATTATTTCTGTGGTATTGTTTTATGGTCTTCCCAACAGACTGGTATTGAGATATTATTTCTGTGGTATTGTTTTATGGTCTTCCCAACAGACTGGTATTGAGATGTTATTTCTGTGGTATTGTTTTATGGTCTTCCCAACAGACTGGTATTGAGATATTATTTCTGTGGTATTGTTTTATGGTCTTCCCAACAGACTGGTATTGAGATGTTATTTCTGTGGTATTGTTTTATGGTCTTCCCAACAGACTGGTATTGAGATATTATTTCTGTGGTATTGTTTTAGTGTATTTTCTATATTTGGCGGAAGGCTATGAGAAGTGGTAACTGAAGGATGTCAGTTGTGAACTGTTAAGTCTTCTCTTTGTAGTGAAACAGTACCTGTACCTCTTTTTCCATTGTCCTTCGAGCCAAATGGGCTTAATTGTCCTGGAACAGTACCCTCTAATGTTCTGTCAGTGTCCTGGAACAGTACCCTCTAATGTTCTGTCAGTGTCCTGGAACAGCACCCTCTAATGTTCTGTTAGTGTCCTGGAACAGTACCCTCTAATGTTCTGTCAGTGTCCTGGAACAGTACCCTCCTAATGTTCTGTCAGTGTCCTGGAACAGTACCCTCCTAATGTTCTGTTATTGTCCTGGAACAGTACCCTCTAATGTTCTGTCAGTGTCCTGGAACAGTACCCTCTAATGTTCTGTTATTGTCCTGGAACAGTACCCTCTAATGTTCTCTTAGTGTCCTGGAACAGTACCCTCTAATGTTCTGTCAGTGTCCTGGAACAGTACCCTCTAATGTTCTGTCAGTGTCCTGGAACAGTACCCTCTAATATTCTGTCAGTGTCCTAGAACAGTACCCTCTAATGTTCTGTTAGTGTCCTTGAACAGTACCCTCTAATGTTCTGTCAGTGTCCTGGAACAGTACCCTCTAATGTTCTGTCAGTGTCCTGGAACAGTACCCTCTAATGTTCTGTCAGTGTCCTAGAACAGTACCCTCTAATGTTCTGTTATTGTCCTGGAACAGTACCCTCTAATATTCTGTCACTGTCCTAGAACAGTACCCTCTAATGTTCTGTTAGTGTCCTGGAACAGTACCCTCTAATGTTCTGTTAGTGTCCTGGAACAGTACCCTCTAATGTTCTGTTAGTGTCCTGGAACAGTACCCTCTAATGTTCTGTTAGTGTCCTGGAACAGTACCCTCTAATGTTCTGTTATTGTCCTGGAACAGTACCCTCTAATATTCTGTCACTGTCCTAGAACAGTACCCTCTAATGTTCTGTTAGTGTCCTGGAACAGTACCCTCTAATGTTCTGTTAGTGTCCTGGAACAGTACCCTCTAATGTTCTGTCAGTGTCCTGGAACAGCACCCTCTAATGTTCTGTCAGTGTCCTGGAACAGTACCCTCCTAATGTTCTGTTAGTGTCCTGGAACAGTACCCTCTAATGTTCTGTCAGTGTCCTGGAACAGTACCCTCCTAATGTTCTGTTAGTGTCCTGGAACAGTACCCTCTAATGTTCTGTCAGTGTCCTGGAACAGTACCCTCTAATGTTCTGTCAGTGTCCTGGAACAGTACCCTCATGTTATTTTAGTGTCCTGGAACAGTACCCTCTAATGTTCTGTCCGTGTCCTGGAACAGTACCCTCTAATGTTCTGTCAGTGTCCTGGAACATTACCCTCTAATGTTCTGTTAGTGTCCTGGAACAGTACCCTCTAATGTTCTGTTAGTGTCCTGGAACAGTACCCTCTAATGTTCTGTTTTTATTCCCTTAGGGTTTCCGTGGAGACTCTCTCAATTCTCAGGCCCTGAAGAAGGATGCAGATGGACTCTGCAGTCTCTCCCACGTTGCTCTCTGCCTGTTTGAAGAGGTTGGTTGGACTAAAGCAATTAGAAATATCTGTGTTTTCTGGATCTGAATGATGACTGACAGCGTAAAGCTATGGCAACACTGTATTCAATACAGTTCAGTGAACTTCATTCATCCCCGAGGGCTTATTATATCTGTCAGTTATACTGTAAGATACGGATCGAAAGACAAACATGCAGTAACACTTACTAAATATTTGACATCAAGCAAGACGGACTGTTTATCTGTGACTTCTGGTTTACGATTGACAGATTAGACACTGCAGCAACTCTATGTAAATGTCCTTCCTTTCCCTTTCTCCATCAGATCTGTAACCTGGCATCCAACTGCTTGTGTTCGTGCAGCGCGGGCTCAGCCACCCCTGGTGGAGTGGAGAACGATGCTGTCATGGTGTATGTGTGGGGCAGCAACAGCTCTCACCAGCTGGCTGAGGGCACCTTGGAGAAGATCCTACAGCCCAAACTGGCACAGGGCTTCAGCGACGCTCAAATGGTACTCTACAACCCTGTCGAGCCTCTTTCACACTGTAGGGCCAAATAACGTCAAGCCGAGCTGTACTGGGCTAGCCTGGCTATGAATCCACCATAGTTACTGGAACTTTGCTGGAAAGGACAATGTGAAAAAGAAAATATTTGAGCCAGCACAGTACGGTTCAGGTGGGCTCTCTAGTGTGAATCGGGCGTCTGTCTGACATAGTGGACCGCGATCTGTTCTGTCAGCTCCGAGTTATAGTATACACTTACCCCAAAGCGTATATTAAAAACACAGCTTCATCTGTCTCCTTAAATCAGCTCACGGAAACAGGACAATAAGTTGATTACTTGCAGCTAAATGCATTTGAATGAATCAGAAATACTGTCGTAAATGTCATGTCCAGTTTGAGATGATTAGTTCTGTTGAATGACATGTTTTCTCTTTCCACTTCCTCTTTCCTCCGTTCTAGATTGAAGCGGGACAGTACTGCACGTTCTCTGTGTCCGCGGACGGCTCAGTGAAGGCTTGTGGGAAGGGCAGCTATGGCCGGCTGGGTCTGGGGGACTCCAACAACCAGTCCATGCCCAAGAAGCTGGCCCTGGAGCCCCCGAGGAACATGTGTAAGGTAAAAGACTCACCATAACGTTGGCCCTGTGCAGTAGATCACCTGTTGGGTGTCGACGAACTCCAGAGATTCAACATGTAGAATAGTTGGTAAATCTACAGAAGCTGATTTGAACTGTTTGTCGTTCTGTTTTGTGCTTTAGGTTTCCTCGTCCAAGGGCTCTGATGGCCACACCCTGGCTGTCACAGGGGAGGGAGAGGTCTTCAGTTGGGGCGACGGAGACTATGGGAAATTGGGACATGGAAACAGTGCCACTCAGAAATACCCCAAGATAATACAAGGACCTCTGCTGGGAAAAGTAAGCCTGCATTGGAGACTAACCCGTGCTCATTGTGTTTTAGGATGGATGTAGTTTCGTGGTACAAGACGTCACAGCGTAGTCTCCTGGTACAGACGTCACAGCGTAGTCTCCTGGTACAAGACGTCACAGCGTAGTCTCCTGGTACAAGACGTCACAGCGTGGTCTCCTGGTACAAGACGTCACAGCGTGGTCTCGCGGTACAAGACGTCACAGCGTAGTCTCCTGGTACAAGACGTCACAGCGTGGTCTCGCGGTACAAGACGTCACAGCGTAGTCTCCTGGTACAAGACGTCACAGCGTAGTCTCCTGGTACAAGACGTCACGGCGTAGTCTCCTGGTACAAGACGTCACGGCGTGGTCTCCTGGTACAAGACGTCACGGCGTGGTCTCCTGGTACAAGACGTCACGGCGTGGTCTCGCGGTACAAGACGTCACAGCGCGGTCTCGCGGTACAAGACGTCACAGCGCGGTCTCGCGGTACAAGACGTCACAGCGCGGTCTCGCGGTACAAGACGTCACAGCGCGGTCTCGCGGTACAAGACGTCACAGCGCGGTCTCGCGGTACAAGACGTCACAGCGCGGTCTCGCGGTACAAGACGTCACAGCGCGGTCTCGCGGTACAAGACGTCACAGCGCGGTCTCGCGGTACAAGACGTCACAGCGCGGTCTCGCGGTACAAGACGTCACAGCGCGGTCTCGCGGTACAAGACGTCACAGCGCGGTCTCGCGGTACAAGACGTCACAGCGCGGTCTCGCGGTACAAGACGTCACAGCGCGGTCTCGCGGTACAAGACGTCACAGCGCGGTCTCGCGGTACAAGACGTCACAGCGCGGTCTCGCGGTACAAGACGTCACAGCGCGGTCTCGCGGTACAAGACGTCACAGCGCGGTCTCGCGGTACAAGACGTCACAGCGCGGTCTCGCGGTACAAGACGTCACAGCGCGGTCTCGCGGTACAAGACGTCACAGCGCGGTCTCGCGGTACAAGACGTCACAGCGCGGTCTCGCGGTACAAGACGTCACAGCGCGGTCTCGCGGTACAAGACGTCACAGCGCGGTCTCGCGGTACAAGACGTCACAGCGCGGTCTCGCGGTACAAGACGTCACAGCGCGGTCTCGCGGTACAAGACGTCACAGCGCAGTCTCGCGGTACAAGACGTCACAGCGCAGTCTCGCGGTACAAGACGTCACAGCGCAGTCTCGCGGTACAAGACGTCACAGCGCAGTCTCGCGGTACAAGACGTCACAGCGCAGTCTCGCGGTACAAGACGTCACAGCGCGGTCTCGCGGTACAAGACGTCACAGCGCGGTCTCGCGGTACAAGACGTCACAGCGCAGTCTCGCGGTACAAGACGTCACAGCGCAGTCTCGCGGTACAAGACGTCACAGCGCAGTCTCGCGGTACAAGACGTCACAGCGCAGTCTCGCGGTACAAGACGTCACAGCGTAGTTTCGTTTGAGAATCAGCTTGAATCAGTTCTGGAATCGAGGCTAGGATGAAACCAGACATTTTTATTGAATACCCAAAAAGTAAACTACTGCCCACTTTTCATATGATTCGTCAATGTTTTCTACTTTCAGGTTGTGGTGTGTGTCTCTGCTGGCTACAGACATAGTGCTGCTGTAACCAACGATGGAGAGTTGTACACCTGGGGAGAAGGGGACTTTGGGAGACTGGGTAGAGTTCCTGTTCATTTCAAACATTGTATGGAATTGGAAGCCAATTCATATAACATCATCAGACAGAGCAACTTTCAGTGACTTCTAGATGTATTTGAAAACTGCTTTAGAAATTAAATGTATGATTATTATTATCAGACAAGTAAAAGTGATGATGAACGATGACAATCTTTCTCTGTCTCTCCAGGCCACAGTGACAGCCATAGTCGTAACGTGCCTACGCTGGTGAAGGATATCAGTGGAGTGGGTCAGGCGGCCTGCGGTAGCTCTCACACCATGGCTGTGGCTCAGGACGGACGCATGGTGTGGTCTTTCGGAGGGGGAGATAACGGTATGATAAATAGATGATGTCTTTTGGAGGGGGAGATAACGGTTTGATACAGAGATGATAATGTCCTGAGGGGGAAATAACGGTTTGATACAGATATGATAATGGTTCTCTGAGGGGGAGATAACGGTGTGATACAGAGGCGATAATGTCCTGAGGGGGAGATAGCGGTATGATACAGATATAATAATGGTTCTCTGAGGGGGAAATAACAGTTTGATACAGAGATGATAATGGTTCTCTTAGGGGAGATAACGGTTTGATTCAAATCCAATTTGATTAGTCACATGCACCGAATACAACAGGCGCAGACCTTATAGTGAAATGCTTACTTACGAGCCCCTAACCAACAGTGGAGTTGATAAAAATATGGATAAGAATAAGAGATAAAAGTAACAAGTAATTAAAGAGGAGCAGTATAAAATAACAATATATACAGGGGGGTGCCGATACAGAGTCAATGTGCAGGTGCAACGGTTAGTTGAGGTAGTATGTACATGTAGGTAGATTTAAAGTGACTATGCATAGATGTCAGGAGTTCAGGGGTCTTATGGCTTGGGGGTAGAAGCTGTTTAGAAGCCTCTTGGACCTAGACAGGGCCTTCCTCTGACACCGCCTGGTATAGAGGTCCTGGATGGCAGGAAGCTTGGCCCCAGTGATGTACTGGGCCGTTCGCACTACCCTCTGTAGTGCCTTGCGGTCGGAGGCCGAGCAGTTGCCATGCCAGCCAGTGATGCAACCAGTCAGGATGCTCTCAATGGTGCAGCTGTAGAACCTTTTGAGGATCTGAGGACCCATGCCAAATATTTTCTATCTCCTGAGGGGGAATAGGTTTTGTCGTGCCCGCTTCACGACTGTCTTGGTGTGCTTGGACCATGTTAGTTTGTTGGTGATGTGGACACCAAGGTACTTGAAGCGCTCAACCTGCTCCACTGCAGCCCTGTCGATGAGAATGGGGGCGTGCTCGGCCCTCTTTTTCCTGGAGTCCACAATCATCTCCTTTGTCTTGATCACGTTGAGGGAGATGTTGTTGTTCTGGCACCACACGGCCAGGTCTCTGACCTCCTCCCTATAGGCTGCCTCGTTGTTGTCAGTGATCAGGCCTCCCACTGTTGTGTCATCGGCCAACTTAATGATGGTGTTGGAGTTGAACCTGGCCGTGCAGTCATGAGTGAACAAGGAGTACAGGATGAGGATCAGCGTAGTGGGTGTTTTACCTACCCTTACCACCTGGGGACGCCCCGTCAGTAAGTCAGAGACGATAATGTCCTTCGGAGGGGGAGATAAACGGTTGAGAAAGACATTAACGGAACACATTATTAAAATACTCCTATCATGCATTCTCCCTTCCTCCATTTCACACCGTCTGTCTTACAGTAGCTATGGTCATGGTTAGTCTGGGCGCCAGTCTGGAATTGTCGTGCCAAACAACAATGGCAACGGAGTTGGCAAAAAGTACAAACTGATCTGGGACCAGGCAACCACGTTGTTCAGGGTGACTGATTTTGCTGTGTTTGTGTGGCAGGTAAACTGGGTCACGGGGACACAAACCGTGTGTACCGGCCCAAGGTGATCGAAGCACTGCATGGGTTCATCATCAGGAAGGTGTGTGCTGGGAGCCAGTCATCTCTGGCTCTGACCTCTGCTGGACAGGTATGGTACTGCTCACTCAACGCCCCTAGTTCATGTTTTTTAAACATGTTATAACTGCTCATCCTGCTACAGTATGTCAGCTTTAAACCAGCTAAATAAACACTGTGTTAGGTAAAAAATGAACGTACATTTGACATGAACACATTCGGTCTTATTTTCTCATGCAAAATCACAGCTAAAGGCCTCATAGTCATTTCGTCTACTGTTCCTGAACCCTGATCTCATTGTTCCCTCTCAGGTATTTGCGTGGGGCTGTGGTTCATGTTTGGGCTGCGGCTCCTCTGAAACCACGTCTCTGAGACCCAGGTTCATTGAAGAGCTCAGTGTGACCAAGATTATTGATATTTCCTGTGGGGACAGCCACTGTCTGGCTCTGTCTCATGGTGAGAGACTTAACAGATGGTCATGTTTGTAAAAAATTCTTCATGGGTCTACAATGATACCGTTCACTGACACCACTAAATCAGGTTCAGATTTAGCCTACCATCCATCCTTCTCGTCATACGGATCCTGTAAATACAGACTATAACACATTATAAACTTTATTATTAACTGGATGGTTCGAGCCCTGAATGCTGATTAGCTGACAGCCGTGGTATATCAGACCGTATACCACGGGTATGACAAATTACGTTGGTAACCAGTTTTTAGGCACCTCAGGGTTTGTGGTACATGGCCAATATACCACGGCTAATGGCTGTATCCAGGCACTCTGCGTTGCGTCGTGCTTAAGAACAGCCCTTAGCCGTGGTATATTGACTATATACCGCACCCCCTCGTGCCTTATTGCTTAATTATAACACATTGTAAAGCCTCCTAACATAAAGTGTTTAGCAAAACACATTACTTTTTCGGCTACTTGTATTAACATAAACTTGACTTGAAGACATTAAAAAATTGGACACATGCATATTCTTCTATTCCCTTCCTCCTGTCAGAAAATGAGGTGTATGCTTGGGGGAACAATGCCATGGGGCAGTGTGGCCAGGGGCATACCTCCACACCCGTCACCAAGCCGAAGAAAGTGATTGGTCTAGAAGGAGTGTCAATCCAGCAGATCACCGCTGGCACTTCCCACAGCCTGGCCTGGACCGCTGTCCCCACCGACAGGTATGGAGGAGGACCTCAGGGTCTTGTTCATTTGGAAAACAACCATTTATTGGACAAGTTTAAATGGTTACCTCCCTGTTTCAACTGGTTTTTTCTTCCAGTGGTGCCTCCTGAACACTATCAGGAAGAGTAACCGTTTGATTTGAAAACAGTCAAGCTATAGTTATATGTATTCAAAGCCACATCTATCCTTGTTTGATGGATGAAAAAAAAACAAAAAGAGGTTTTCCGTCTGACAGCTATTTGTCCTCTTGTCTCTGTGTTTTTCTGATTTCATCTTGCAGCTCCGGCATTGCATTATTCATTGATGTGTTTATAAAATGAGTTATTCCTGGACAGGCAGGTTGCTTGTTTCATTATTTATTTCCTTATTTAATTTTTTATTTTCTCCTGGGCTGGATAGGCAGTTGGTGGCATGGCATAGACCGTTCTGTGTGGACCTGGAGGAGAGCACCTTTACCTACCTACGCAGTTTCCTGGAGAGATACTGTGACGGGATAGGAGGAGAAATGCCCCCTGCCCCCTTCCCCTCCAAGAGGTAAAACAACATGCCCCCTTCCCCTCCAAGAGGTAAAACAACATGCCCCCTTCCCCTCCAAGAGGTAAAACAACATGCCCCCTTCACTCATCCCTTCCAAGAGGTAAAACAACATGCCCCCTACATTCATCCCCTCCAAGAGGTAAAACAACATGCCCCCTTCACTCATCCCTTCCAAGAGGTAAAACAACATGCCCCCTACATTCATCCCCTCCAAGAGGTAAAACAACATGCCCCCTTCACTCATCCCTTCCAAGAGGTAAAACAACATGCCCCCTTCACTCATCCCTTCCAAGAGGTAAAACAACATGCCCCCTTCACTCATCCCTTCCAAGAGGTAAAACAACATGCCCCCTTCCCCTCCAAGAGGTAAAACAACATGCCCCCTTCACTCATCCCTTCCAAGAGGTAAAACAACATGCCCCCTACATTCATCCCCTCCAAGAGGTAAAACAACATGCCCTCTACACTCATCCCCTCCAAGAGGTAAAACAACATGCCCCCTTCCCCTCCAAGAGGTAAAACAACATGCCCCCTACACTCATCCCCTCCAAGAGGTAAAACAACATGCCATCTACACTCATCCCCTCCAAGAGGTTAAACAACATGCCCCCTTCCCCTCCAAGAGGTAAAACAACATGCCCCCTTCACTCATCCCCTCCAAGAGGTAAAACAACATGCCCCATACATTCATCCCCTCCAAGAGGTAAAACAACATGCCCCCTGCACTCATCCCCTCCAAGAGGTAAAACAACATGCCCCCTACATTCATCCCCTCCAAGAGGTAAAACAACATGCGCCCTTCCCCTCCAAGAGGTAAAACAACATGCCCCATACACTCATCCCTTCCAAGAGGTAAAACAACATGCCCCCTACACTCATCCCCTCCAAGAGGTAAAACAACATGCCTCCTTCCCTTCCAAGAGGTAAAACAACATGCCCCCTTCACTCATCCCTTCCAAGAGGTAAAACAACATGCCCCCTACACTCATCCCCTCCAAGAGGTAAAACAACATGCCTCCTTCCCTTCCAAGAGGTAAAACAACATGCCCCCTTCACTCATCCCTTCCAAGAGGTAAAACAACATGCCCCCTTCACTCATCCCTTCCAAGAGGTAAAACAACATGCCTCCTTCCCTTCCAAGAGGTAAAACAACATGCCCCCTTCACTCATCCCCTCCAAGAGGTAAAACAACATGCGCCCTTCCCCTCCAAGAGGTAAAACAAGATATCCCTTTCCCCTCCAAGAGGTAAAACAAGATATCCCTTTCCCCTCCAAGAGGTAAAACATGCCCCCTGTTGGTAAGAGCGTGACTCTAGTAAGACCAAGGTCATGGGTTGAATTCCTGCAGTGGTCAACAAACCTATTTGTGTATGTCAAAACAGAATAAGCATTTACACCTTGTTGTACTGTAATCACTTTAGAGATAACAGGGCCAATGATCTTATCAACACAACATTAGCACAAATGCCTCTCTTGAGAAGAGTGATCATTTGATATGGTTATGAACGCTCCCTCTGTCTCTTCCTCGCTCCCTCCCTCTATTCAAGGGAAAACTTGGCACAAGTCTAGAGGCATGTAGTGAAGCTGGAGGACATATGGCCTCATCTGAAGGACAGACTCTGACTATCTCTTTCTCTCGCTCTCTCTCCCTCTCCCTCTGCCTCTCTCTCCTCTCTCTGTCCCCCTCCCTCTGCCTCTCTCTCCTCTCTCTGTCCCCCTCCCTCTGCCTCTCTCTCCTCTCTCTGTCCCCCTCCCTCTGCCTCTCTCTCCTCTCTCTGTCCCCCTCCCTCTGCCTCTCTCTCCTCTCTCTGTCCCTCTCCCTCTGCCTCTCTCTCCTCTCTCTGTCCCTCTCCCTCTGCCTCTCTCTCCTCTCTCTGTCCCCCTCCCTCTGCCTCTCTCTCCTCTCTCTGTCCCCCTCCCTCTGCCTCTCTCTCCTCTCTCTGTCCCCCTCCCTCTGCCTTTCTCTCTCCCTCTCTCTCCCCCCCTCCCTCTGCCTCTCTCTCCTCTCTCTCCCCCCCTCCCTCTGCCTCTCTCTCCTCTCTCTGTCCCCCTCCCTCTGCCTTTCTCCCCCCCCCCCTCCCTCTGCCTCTCTCTTCTCTTTCAATCTTTCTCTCTCTCTGTCTATCTCGCAGGGAGCACCACCAGTTTGTCTTGCTATGTATGAAGCTGCTGTCCATCCACCTCTCTCTAGCCCATGCTGGGGGCACAGGGGCCACAGTACTAGGGGCCCAAGGGAGGCCCCTCCGAAACCTGCTCTTCAGGCTCATAGACTCCAGTGTACCTGAATCCATACAACAGGTACACCAGACACGATCAATGTCACCATATCAAGCATATCTTAATAAAGACACCGTAGCTAGATTTGTGAAAGAAGTAACTAAAATGGTGGTAATTATTCTAAGCTTTTCAATAGACTCATTAGAACTACTAATGCAATTGTTTGCAGACATTCAGGGTCTACTATTTTCTGTTGTATATATGAGGTCCCCAGCCAGTGCTGAACTATCACTAAGGTGTGTGTTGTGTGTGTTCCCCAGGCGGTGATGAACACTCTGTCCATCGGAGCATCTCTGCTGTTGCCCCCCCTCAGGGAGAGAACTGAACTGCTCCACTCACTGCTACCTCAGGGCCCAGAGAGCTGGGAGAGCCTCTCTAAAGGACAGGTAACTAAACACACCTAGCCTAGCCTACTGCTACCTCAGGGCCCAGAGAGCTGGTAGAGACTCTCTAAAGGACAGGTAACTAAACACACCTAGCCTAGCCTACTGCTACCTCAGGGCCCAGAGAGCTGGGAGAGCCTATCTAAAGGACAGATAACTAAACACACCTAGCCTAGCCTACTGCTACCTCAGGGCCCAGAGAGGTGGGAGAGCCTCTCTAAAGAACAGGTAACTAAACACACCTAGCCTAGCCCACTGCTACCTCAGGGCCCAGAGAGCCTCTCTAAAGGACAGGTAACTAAACACACCTAGCCTAGCCCTTCATGTCCTATCTCCCTCTCTCCCCTAGCGTTTGCAGTTGGACATGGTTCTGAACAGCCTCCAGGAGCAGTCCCATGTGGCCTCTCTGCTGGGATACTCCTCTCCTGGGGAGCTGACTGCTGGGGCTGGCCCCCTGGGGCCACCCCTGGCCCTGACCTCCAGCCCAGACCGGCCCAGCCCCAGCCCAGAGGCCCTCCACGACCATCTCCACCTGGCTGAGATGCTGCTCAAGACCCTGTTGCTCAGCATCGGATTCTACACGGTACGACTGGGGGGGGGGGGGGTGTACTGCATTAACACATGTATTTGTGTTGAATAGATTAGAAACGTTGGTTGTGACGTCTATTCAATTGTTTGTGGACCATCTCAAGTAAGCTGTAGTTTTTCCCTTTTGTATGAATGTTTATTTCCTCCATACACCTAGAAACATATGTGTTCATTAAAAACATCATGTCTCCAGCTTCTCATCGTTACATGTGTCAGCAAAAGTTTATTAGGTGGTTGTAACTGGAGCTGGGTGCCCTGCAGGAGCGGGCGTTTGGTGAGCTGGAGAAGAACAGTGACAAGCAGCAGTCCAGCCGGTCCCAGAGACAGACAGACCCTCCCTCTCACTTCCACCACCTCCTGTCAGCCCTGCACAAACACCTGCTGGCCCATTGTTACAGCCATTCCAGCACAGAGGTACTGGTCCATTGTTACAGCCATTCCAGCACAGAGGTACTGGTCCATTGTTACAGCCAGACCAACACAGAGGTACTGGTCCATTGTTACAGCCAGACCAACACAGTGGTACTGGTCCATTGTTACAGCCAGACCAACACAGAGGTACTGGTCCATTGTTACAGCCAGACCAACACAGTGGTACTGGTCCATTGTTACAACCAGACCAACACAGTGGTACTGGTCCATTGTTACAACCATTCCAGCACAGAGGTACTGGTCCATTGTTACAGCCAGACCAACACAGAGGTACTGGTCCATTGTTACAGCCATTCCAGCACAGAGGTACTGGTCCATTGTTACAGCCATTCCAGCACAGAGGTACTGGTCCATTGTTACAGCCAGACCAACACAGAGGTACTGGTCCATTGTTACAGCCAGGCCAACACAGTGGTACTGGTCCATTGTTACAGCCAGACCAACACAGAGGTACTGGTCCATTGTTACAGCCAGACCAACACAGTGGTACTGGTCCATTGTTACAGCCAGACCAACACAGAGGTACTGGTCCATTGTTACAACCAGACCAACATAGTGGTACTGGTCCATTGTTGGTACTGGTCGATTTTTACTTTCTACTGTACATGGTTAGCTTTTCTTTAGTGTGACATTCTACAGATTTAGCGTGAGATACGTTTCTGGAGCCATCTTGGAAAAGTGGCATAATTATGTAATGTAATATTGAATTATAAAAGAGTATGTGAGGTGCTGTGAGGCGCTCCATTCCTTATTTCCGCCTGTCTACCCCTTCAGGATGACAGCAGTGTGACGTTGCTCCACAAACACCTGTGTCTGCTGTTACCCTACACTGCCGAGACCTTCAGGAGGTCCACCATCTTACTGGAGGAGAGCTCCCTGGACAAGCACGTCATCCACAAGCTACACAGTAAGATAACCATGCTTTATCCTGCAATGTCTTATGCACGAATCATCACAGATATAGCCTACAGAACACTGTATTGATCTGCGCAGAAGCTGCACAGTAAGAGATCGATGCCTTATACCCTGCGTTTTACACATGAATCACAGATCAATCACCATTATGCTATGTTGTATACCAGAAAATGCTGGAAGAAGATTCCGGAACGCCAACGAATTGCCTTCCATAATGTTTCATGCTGACACTTTTTAGAGCAAGTTCCTTAAATCAGAGCACTAGCGCCAACAGTTTGAGAATATTATACACATCCACATAACACTGTTTCCTTCGTTTGGATAAATCGACACCGTGCGGGTTTCCGGGGTCACTCAGTCAGAGCACTGTAACTCCTCCAGTGAGGAAGACTCAGGACTGACTGACTCAGTGTGGTTTAATGATGTTGCTGTGAACAGCCAGATGTTACTGTAGTGCTCTGCTCCACTCATTACCAAATCACATTTTATTGGTCACATACACATGATTAGCAGATGGTGTTGCGAGTGTAGTGAAATGCTTGTACGTGCAGCTTTTAAGGATTTACCCGACACTAGGCAGCTATTGTACATGGGTAGGGCTATTGCGGTTACCGTATTACCGCTACACCGGCAGTCATGAGTAATGAGCGCAATTGTAAAGATGGAGGTTCCAACAGCAGGTTGGAACTGAGTGTAAAACATGGTCATTGTGGATGTTGTTTTAAAGCCTAACATAATGAAATGGACAGCGCTTTCTAAGGGGGTGATTCATTCAAAACACCCATAGGAATATAAGAGTTTATCCATATGCATAGGCCTATATATGAGCCCAAGCCTGAAAAAAATAAAAACTGAATTAAAATAATGATTGTGCCATTATACAATACATAGCTCACCGAATATTACACATGGCAGAAAAACATTCAAAAAAATACTGATTGAAGATATCTTTGGTACATAAATGGTCTAGCCTAAATTAAATTCAGAGTTCGCCTACAGTTATAGTGAATTAGTATTGGATTTTGAATATCCTAGTAATAGGGCATTTTTTTGTACTTTTCATAATGAATAGGCTGACCCATTACCTTTAGCTACAGAATATCTCACCACCGTGCGTTTGTAACGGATGTGAAATGGCTAGCTAGTTAGCGGTGGTGCGCGCTAGCAGCCTTTCAGTTGGTTGCGTCAGTTGCTCTGAAACCTAGAAGCGTCGTTACCCATCGCTCCACAAAGGCCGCGGCTTTTGTGGAGCGATGGGTAACGACGCTTCGTGGGTGACTGTTGTTGATGTGTGCAGAGGGTCCCTGGTTCGAGCCCGGGTATGGGCGAGGGGACGGACGTAAAGTTATACTGTTACACGTTTCCATCTGCTCTCTCTCCTTCATTCCTTTCTCCAGTGTACAGAGAGAGGGGCTGTCAACAGTTGAATGAAATATCTTTCTTTATGAAAACATATTACAATCGATGTTATTGAGCAGATTTCACTTGGTTTCCCAAATAAAGCACTGGGTATCTTCAGGAACTTGGGTCGGAGAGCCCATGGCATACAGAGTTTGGACGGAATATCACCTGTCGCGCGGCGAAATATGAGTGAAACGACCCGGAGGGAAAGTGGCATGCAGTCGCTTTTCCAGTGCATACGGATGACATGTATTTTTCCCCTTGCCCCTGTTCCTGCCCATTTGATAATGGGCCCTTTTAAATCAAAACTAATTTTACATATTAGTAAAGACAAGATTAAATTGAGAATAGTCAGATGGGTGAAAATATGATCACTTGATTAGAGAACAGCGTGTGCAGCCTGAGGCAAGGAACAGAGAGCTTTTTTTTTTGCTACTTTCTCAAATCATCAATAGCCTGTAGTCACATCATGCAGCCCCCATACAGTGCCTTGCAAAAGTATTCATCCCCCTTGGCGTTTTTCCTATTTTCTTGCATTACAACCTGTAATTTAAATTGCTTTTTATTTGGATTTCATGTAATGGACATACACAACATAGTCCAAATTGGTGAAGTGAAATGAAAAAAATAATGCATATGTATTCACCCACTTTGCTATGAAGCCCCTAAATAAGATCTGGTGCAAACAATTACCTTCAGAAGTCACATAATTAGTTAAATAAAGTCCACCTGTGTGCAATCTAAATGTCACATGATCTGTCACATGATCTCAGTGTATATACACCTGAGTCTGCACCACCATGCAAGCAGCACCATGAAGACCGAGGAGTTCTCCAAACAGGTCAGGGACAAAGTTGTGGAGAAGTACAGATCAGGGTTGGGTTATAAAAAAATATCAGAAACTTTGAACATCCCACGGCGCACCATTAAATCAGTTATACAATTTTTTAAGAATATGGCAAACCTGCCAAGAGAGGGCCGCCCACCAAAACTCACAGACCAGGCAAGGAGGGCATTAATTAGAGAGGCAACAAAGAGACCAAAGATAACCCTGAAGGAGCTGCAAAGCTCCACAGCGGAGATTAGAGTATCTGTCCATAGGACCACTTTAAGCTGTACGCTCCACAGAGCTGGGCTTTACGGGAGTGTCCAGAAAAAGCCATTTCTTAAAGAAAAAAATAAACAAACACGTTTTGTGTTCGCCAAAAGGCATGTGGGAGACTCCCCAAACATATGGAAGAAGGTACTCTGGTAGTAGTAGCTTTTTGGCCATCAAGGAGAACACCATCAAGGAGAACACTATGTCTGGCGCAAACCTAACACCTCTCATCACCCCGAGAACACCACACCACAGTGAAGCATGGTGGGGGCAGCATCATGCTGTGGGGATGTTTTTCATCGTCAGGGACTGGGAAACTGGTCAGAATTGAAGGAATGATGGATGGCGCTAAATACAGGGAAATTCTTGAGGGAAACCTGTTTTAGTCTTCCAGAGATTTGAGACTGGGACGGAGGTTCACCTTCTAGCAGGACAATGACCCTAAGCATACTGCTAAAGCAACACTCGAGTGGTTTAAGGGGAAACATTTAAATGTCTTGGAATGGCCTAGTTAAAGCCCAGGCCTCACTCCAATTGAGAATCTGTGGTATGACTTGCTGTACACCAGCGGAACCCATCCAACTTGAAATGTCTGGAGCAGTTTTGCCTTGAAGAATGGGCAAAAATCCCAGTGGCTTGATGTGCCAAGCTTATAGAGACATACCCCAGGAGACTTGCAGCTGTAATTGCTGCAAAAGGTGGCTCTACAAAGTATTGACTTTTGGAGGGTGAATAGTTATGCACGCTCAACTTTTTAGTTTTTTTTGTCTGATTTCTTGTCTCACAATAAAAAATATTTTGCATCTTCAAAGTGGTAGGCATGTTGTGTAAATCAGATACAACCTGGAACTAAAATAGGGCTTTGAGGGGTTTGTAAGGCAACAAAATAGGACAAATGCCAAGAGGGGGAGGGAATACTTTTGCAAGCCACTGTATATGTTTTGATTTCTAAGACATTCTAAGGTTTGTATCATTCACATCTAAAGTTGCCAAATAACTCTAGCAAATAGGACCAGTTTCAAATGCTACATTTTTTTGCTCAACATAGCAACTTCATATGTGGATTCTCGCTCAGGAATGGGGAAAAATATCCTTTCATTTCATTCTTCTTACTATAAAATAATTAAATATAAAATAATGGCACAGGACTTATAAGCGTATCTCATCTGTTGTTGCGGTATTACTGTCACTGCAACAGCCCTAAATACAACTTTTTCCTCATTTGTGTTACTCAACTGGAGATGTAGCGGCCTTGACGTACCACATAAGCTGACAAAGCTCTTCTGAATCTCCCTCCCTTCTCTCTCCCCCTAGCGGTGCTCCTGAGCTCTGTAGCGGGCAGCCTGCTGTGCCAGGTCATGTATTCCCTGTTGCTGCTACCCCTGTGGGTGGTACGCCCGCTGCTCACCCACCTGCTCTGTCTGCTGGAGCACCTCAATGAGTTCAACTGCCTGCTGCCAGACACCGCCCTGCTGGAGGAGAGGGAGCTGGAGGCAGCGTGTTCAGGACAGCTGGGTAGGTGTCGACTGGAGGCAGCATGTTCTGGCCCCTGACAGTATGGACCACCAGACCAGTCATGGATAGCCAATGGCATTGTTCTATTGGGACACTGAGAGACAGAAAGAAAGATGGAGATAATTTAATAAACAGGAAGGGAAATAACTTTTTGTGTATTAACAGAATGTCTGATATTAAGATGATTGCTGCTAAGAAGTAGAAAATGTAGCAGAGTCCAGGCGCTCCTTAGTGTCATGATGTTATGGATTTATTCTGTGCTTCCAGATGACGCTGAAAGGGCAGGTCATAGCCAAGGAGGGGCGGAGGACGACGGATGGGTGTGGCTTCTGGACCTGGAGAGATCTGTGGCGCTGGCGATTGGACGCTGCCTGGGCGGGATGCTGCAGGGACCGCCCCCCTCTGTCCAAGAGAGGACATCAGAATACTGGCTGTGTAACCCTCTCCTCAGGAACGGACTGGAGATGGACTTTGAACAACTGGGTGTGTAATGACACACACACAAACATTGACCTGTATGGGAATGTTCGTTCTAGTAATTATATTTCTATGACATGACACACGCTAACCATGATGACCCGCATCCATTCTATCTTTAAAAATATTTCAATCTCAAGTCTAATTCCTGATCAAGATCATCAGAAAATAAATGAATTGTGGGGTGTTTAGGTTGTATATTTAAATGTATTTTATTTAACTCGGCAAGTCAGTTAAGAACAAATTGTTATTTACAATGATGGCCTACCGGGGAACAGTGGGTTAACTGCCTTGTTCAGGGGCAGAACGACAGATTTTTTATCTTGTCAGCTCGGGGATTCAATCCTGCAACCTTTTGGGTTACTGGCCCAACGCTCTTACCACTAGGCTACCTGTCGCCACAAATTCTTCTTTGAACTCTTCACCATTGTAGTAATACCTTCAGAAGTATTGTCCCCTCAGCCAGTAACTTGCAGGTAACAGGGTAAAAAAAGAAGTCATATTGAGACAAATACGTGCCCACACAGTGTTGAATTCTTCTACAGTTTATTGAGTGCAGAATTTCACCCGAAGGCCTTCGTCAGGCTTTTCATTGCAATAATAAGTGCCTGTGTTATTGTGTGTCTGTCCCTGCAGACTCCAGCACAACATGGCTCACCGAGGCAGTGCTGCTGGGCTGTCCTGATGCCAAGCTGGCAGACCTGAGTTTGAGCGAGGAGAACAGCATGTTGATGGAGCTGGCTCTAGGATCGTCTAGAGAGCCTGCCGGAGGCCTGTGGAGGAAGATGAAGGAGTACGCCATCAGCAGGGGTAGGGCTAAGGGGAGGCACACACACACACGCACACGCGCACGTACACACACGCGCACGTACACACACGCGCACGTACACACACACACACGTACACACACACGTACACACACACACACGTACACACACACACACGTACACACACACACACGTACACACACACACACGTACACACACACACACGTACACACACACACACACACGTACACACACACACACACACGTACACACACACACACACACGTACACACACACACACACACGTACACACACACACACGTACACACACACACACGTACACACACACACACGTACACACACACACGTACACACACACACGTACACACGTACACACGTACACACACGTACACACACGTACACACGTACACACACACGTACACACACGTACACACGTACACACACACGTACACACACGCACACACACGTACACACACACACACACGTACACACACACACACACGTACACACACGTACACACACGTACACACACGTACACACACGTACACACACGTACACACACACACACACACACACACAGCAACACTGTGACATCCTGTGTGGGTGATAATTACTTTAGTGACTGTGAGGGGCTATTCATAAAGTGTGTTTCCAGAGGAAGGACGTTTTATCAGATTATAAAATCATAAAAGCAGAATCTCTTGTCTACAGTATTTTGTTCTTGGGTTCGCCATTCATTAAAGTAATCCTGAATGAATATGATGCTGACATCACCATCAACCCAATACTTTTTTGAAACCTCTGATTTAGAGAGGTCGTAGGTCATTTGTGGCGTTGTGTTTTGAAGAGAAAAAAATATTCTGTGTTGTGTTATCTTTGGCAGACTGGGATAACAGCGGTCCCTCGGGTGACTCCCTGTTAGAGACGGCGTGTCGCTGCAGCCTGGCTGCTCTCCTCAAACACACAGGGCTACAGGATGAGGCCTACTGGCAGGACAAGTGAGTGGAGCTGCTTAAATAAGCTGTGATACGATTTTCAAATACAGAGATAAAAGTTTTTCTTAAGGGGATACTGTGCGATTTTGGCAATGAGGCAATTTATCTACTTCCCCAGAGTCAGATGAACTCGTGGATACCATGTTTATGTCTCTGCGTTGCTAACTCACGCTAGCCCAATTGCTGGCAAGCGTTAGCACAATGACTTAAAGATTATGGGTATCTACCAGAATGGTAGTAGATCCCCATAGACTTCCAGTCATTGCGCTAATGCTAGTTAGCATTGGCTCACCAAACGACCTCTATCTTCCTTCATACTGGGCACAGAGACATACAAATCGCATCCGTTAGTTCATCTGACTCTGGAGTAGTAGACAAAAGGCCTCGTTGCCAAAACCAATACCCTTTAATTCCTCAGGTACTGAAACCCTACATTTAACCCATTTCTGATATTTCAACCGGTGGCTGGATGTTTTATGAGATGTGTCCAATATGGGTCTCTGGAGCAGATGAAATGGCTCCAGTCCTGCAATGTGTAGTGTGTGTGTGCGCCAGGAGAATGATGTATCGTAACATAGTACCTCTTCTCCTTGTCAGGTACGAGCCGTGTGAGATGCTGATAGAGATCTATGAGATGGTGTATAAGATCAGGAGTGCTCTGCTGGCACACAAAGACTCTCCAGTGACTACAGCCAACACACAGGCCCTGGCTAACAACAAACAGGTATTAACAGATAGCAACTGTACAGATGTGCAGGACTGTTAGCCGGGATTCTTCCTATGGCATTGAGGACTACACCACATCAGTCATTGGCTTCATCAATAAGTGCATCGATGATGTCGTCCCCACTGTGACCGTACGTACCCCAACCAGAAGCCATGGATTACAGGCAACATCCGCACTGAGCTAAAGGCTAGAGCTGCCGCTTTCAAGGAGCGGGACTCTAACCCGGAAGATTATAAGAAATCCCGCTATGCCCTCTGACGAACCATCAAACAGGCAAAGTGTCAATACACTCGTCGGATGTGGCAGGGCTTGCAAACCATTACAGACTACAAAGGGAAGCACAGCCGAGAGCTGCCCAGTGACATGAACCTACCAGATGAGTTAAATCACTTCTATGCTCGCTTCGAGGCAAATAACACTGAAACATGCATGAGAGCATCAGCTGTTCCCGGAAGACTGTGTGCTCACGCTCTCCGAAGCCGATGTGAGTAAGACCTTCAAACAGGTCAACATTCACAAGGCCGCAGGGGCAGACGGATTACCAGGACGTGTACTGCGAGCATGCACTGACCAGCTGGCAAGTGTCTTCACTGACATTTTCAACCTCTCCCTGTCCGAGTCTGTAATACCAACATGTTTTAAACAGACCACCATAGTCACTGTGCCCAAGAACACCAAGGTAACCTGCCTAAATGACTACCGAACCGTAGCACTCACGTCTTTAGCCATGAAGTGCTTTGAAAGGCTGGTCATGGTTCACATCAACACCATTATCCCAGAAAACCTAGACCCACTCCAATTTGCATACCGCCACAACAGATCCACAGATGATGCTATCTCTATTGTACTCCACACTGCCCTTTCCCACCTGGACAAAAGGAACACCTATGTGAGAATGCTGTTCATTGACTACAGCTCAGCGTTCAACACCATAGTGCCCTCAACGCTCATCACCAAGCTTAGGACCCTGGGACTAAACACCCCCCTTTGCAACTGGATCCTGGACTTCCTGACGTGCCACCCCCAGGTGGTAAGTACAACACATCCGCTACGCTGATCCTCAACACATGGGCCCCTCAGGGGTGCGTGCTCAGTCCCCTCCTGTACTCCTTGTTCACTCATGACTGCACGGCCAGGCATGACTCCAACACCATCATTAAGTTTGCCAATGACATCACAGTGGTAGGCCTGCTCAACGACGAGACAGCCTATAGGGAGGAGGTCAGAGACCTGGCCATGTGGTGCCAGGACAACAACCTCTCCCTCAATGTGATCAAGATAAATGAGATGATTGTGGACTACAGGAAAAAGAGGACCGAGCACGCCCCTATTCTCATCGGGCTGTAGTGGAGCAGGTTGAGAGCTTCAAGTTCCTTGGCGTCCACATCGCCAACAAACTAACATGGTTCAAGCACACCAAGACAGTCGTGAAGAGGGCACAACAAAACCTATTCCCCCTCAGGAGACTGAAAATATTTGGCATGGGTCCTCAGATCCTCAAAAGGTTCTACAGCTGCACCATTGAAAGCATCCTGACTGGTTGCATCACTGTCTGGTATGGCAACTGCTCGGCCTCCGACCGCAAGGCACTACAGAGGGTAGTGTGTATGGCCCAGTACATCACTGGGGCCAAGCTTCCAGCCATCCAGGACCTCTATACCAGGCGGTGTCAGAGGAAGGCCCTAACAATGGTCAAAAGACTCCAGCTACCCTAGTCATTGACTGTTCTAGCGGTACTAGAGTGCCAATTCTAGGTCCAAGCTTCTACCCCCAAGCCATAAGACTACTGATCATCTAATCAAATGGCTACCCAGACTATTTGCTTTGCCCCCCCCCCCCCCCCCCCCTCTTTTACGCCGCTGCTACTCTCTATTATCTATGCATAGTCACTTTAATAACTCTACCTACATGTACATATTACCTCAATTACCTCACCTGACCGGTGCCCCCACACATTGACTCTGTACCGGTACCTCCTGTATATAGTCTCGCTATTGTTATTTTACTGCTGCACTTTAACTACTTGTTACTTTTATTTCTTATTCATATTTTTTTAACTGCATTATTGGTTAGGGGCTTGTAAGTAAGCATTTCACTGTAAGGTACACCTGTTGTATTAAGCATTTCACTGTAAGGTACACCTGTTGTATTTGGCGCATGTGACTATTAACATTTGATTTGAGTTAATGTCACGACAGTTTTCTGAATGATATCTCCATTCAACCTGAAGAGCTATAACTGTCTCATGCTGTCTCTCATGTACAGTTGAGTTGGAAGTTTACATACACCTTAGCCAAATACATTTAAACTCAGTTTTTCACAATTCCTGACATTTAATCAGAGTAAAAATTCCCTGTTTTAGGTCAGTTAGGATCACCATTTTATTTTAAGAATGTGAAATGTCAGATTAATAGAGTTAATGATTTATTTCAGCTTTTATTTATTTCATCACATTCCCAGTGGATCAGAAGTTTACATACACTCAATTAGTATTTGGTAGCATTGCCTTTAAATTGTTTAACTTGGGCCAAACGTTTCGGCTAAACTTCCACAAGCTTCCCACAATAACTTGGGTGAATTTTGGCCCACTCCTCCTGACAGGGCTGGTGTAACTAAGTCAGGTTTGTAGGCCTCCTTGCTCGCACACGCTTTTTCAGTTCTGACCACACATTTTTTATAGGATTGAGGTCAGGGCTTTGTGATGGCCACTCCAATACCTTGACTTTGCTGATACAGTGAAATAATCTGTCTGTAAACAATTGTTGGAAAAATTCCTTGTGTCATGCACGAAGTAGATGTCCTAACCGACTTTCCAAAACTATAGTTTGTTAACAAGACATTTGTGGAGTGGTTGAAAAACGAGTTTTAATGACTCCAACCTAAGTGTATTTAAACTTCTGACTTCAACTGTAACTGTCTCATGCAACTGTCTCATTGTGTCTCTCATGTAACGGTCTCATGCGACTGTCTCATGCTGTCTCATGTAACTGTCTCATGCTGTCTCTCATGTAACTGTCTCATGCTGTCTCTCATGTAACTGTCTCATGCTGTCTCTCATGTAACTGTCTCATGCTGTCTCTCATGTAACTGTCTCATGCTGTCTCTCATGTAACTGTCTCATGCTGTCTCTCATGTAACTGTTTCACGTAATTGTCTCATGCAACTGTCTCACGTAACTGTCTCATTCTGTCTCTCATGTAACGGTCTCATGCAACGGTCTCATGCTGTCTCTCATGTAACTGTCTCATGTAACTGTTTCATTCTGTCTCTCATGTAACGGTCTCATGCAACGGTCTCATGCTGTCTCTCATGTAACTGTCTCATGCTGTCTCTTCTATTCCTTCCAGAGTCCCAGTGGGCAGGACCGGCAGGAACCGGGTCCCTCTGGTAGGGAGCAGCAGGCGGACCGGGGGAAAGATCAGGACCCTGAGCTGGGGGGTCACGGTGGAGGTCACGAGACTCACCAGGGAGGGCAGTTCCTCCCCACGACTGCAGAACACAACCAGGAGGAGGGGCCAGAGGAGGACACGCCCAGCATCAGCAGTATGTACCTGCCGGGTAAACTGGACCATGTCCTTGGTCTTTGTTTGTCGCATGATGATTTTGATGTGTAGTACACACACACACTCTCTCCCACCTAAATCTCTTCTCTCCATCCCTGTTTGTCCAATAGAGGTCCTCCAGTGCTTCCTGGCCACGCGGGAGGCCATGCAGCTGCAGCAGAACGAGACTGTCTATGAGTCTTCCGGGACCTCCACCCTCCCCAGCAGCACAGAGAGCCCCGGCACCCCAGAAAGAGAGCCCCCTAACAACCAGGGCTGGGAGCGGCGGAGGGGGTCCGAAGAGGGCATGTCATTCCCTGTAGCCTGCCACCTGGTTGTGTCCCGCTGTGTGTTTCTCCTCCTGGGGGTCCGGCCCGCGTGGCAGGAACAGAGTGAAGAGACAGGGCAGGCGGAGAGCACTGGAGCCAGGTGAGTAGGTCTGTGGAAGGGGAAAAGGAGTCAAGGGTGTGTGTGTGTGTGTCGTGGGTGGGGTTGTGGGTTTGGGCATTGCTGTCAATATGTGTGTGTTTGTGTATATTTCAGTACATTATCCCTAGTATTCATTGTTTTTTAATCTACTATAAATAGCTGTTCTGCTTTCTACAGGAAATCAACTTCATCTACAGATTCTCTACTCAGTCCAAAGACCGAACAGAGCAGATTCACCATGGGCAGTAGAAAACCATCTGCAGGCCAGTCCAGAAACTCCTTCAAGAATAGAATGGGTAATAAATGACTCACTGAATATGATCTAGCTATCAATCCAGGAAAGTACACAGTCACACACACACATACAACCCGTCACAGCAATCCCCAAATGATATCACACAATAGAAGATGTAATGAGAGGTCTGGGCCCAGTTTCTGTAAAGCACTTTGTGACAACTGATGATGTAGAAAGGGCTTTATAACCACATTTGATTGATTGAGACAGAGATTGATTGAGAGGTCAACTATATAACCGCTGACCTCTGACCCTCCCTCAGGTCTACCACTGTGTTCCCTGGGCATCATGAAGGATGCGTGGGAGCGGTTACGCCAGTGCATCAGCCCCACCACCAGCTCCATGTGCCAGGGCGGGGCGGGCAGCTCACCCAGCGTGCTCAGCCAGGTCTTTCATTTCCTGTGTGGGAGCCTGCTCCGTCCGACCCCACCCTCCTCGTTACTGGAGAGAGAGGCAGGCAGCCAGGCAGACCCCAAGGCCATCACACTGGCCATGTACCAACAACAGCAGAGGGCAGAGGCAAGTATTTATAAAATCGATACAGTTACACATTGCAATATTATTTTTGGACAACATTATTATCGATATTTGCCTGCAAGTATCGATTAGTAAAAAATAATAAATAAAACTACTGTAGGTAGCGTTAGCTAGAGCTAGTCGGCTGTACCGGCGCCAAGACGCCAATATTTCTCATCCCATTACTTGTTTTCCATCTTGTTTTTAAATAGCGAGCCAACATGTTTTCAGCGCTTTTCTTTCCATGGCTGATCAAAACTCTTCTCATGCTCTATCTTGTTTCTCTGCAGCAGACTTAGTGAGCAATATGTTTGGAATTAAATTGTAGTATTGTACCGAAAAAACATTGAATTGTGAGAAATGCAATACATATCGGTACCTAAGTATTTTTGATATATCGTAAGGTCCCTGGCAATTCCCAGCCCTAGAAACGAAATACCTTCTTTTAGTGACTGCGCTAGTGGTGGGTCCATTCTCCCTATTGCAGCATTGTAGAATCATTATCAAAGACTTGAATATACGGATATTTATTTATTTTAACCATTTATTGAGAACACATTCTCTTTTACAAAACAACTGTAGTCGTCCGTTCATTCAACATGGAGGGTTAGTAAAACACTGTGGTTCTCTATGGTTCTCTTGTGCTCAGGTCCGTCTGGAGGCGTTGTGTCAGATCTCTTCCTTCCTGTCTGAGATGGAGGAGAAGAGGAGTGGTTCAGGCTCCTCTCCTCCCCTGCGGTTCCCTGGCTTGTTACAATCTGTTCAACTGCAGTTCCTGTCTGGCTGCTTCGGACTGGGGACACCTATCACAGGCTGCCAGTCTGGAGACAACGACCAGATGAACCACTACACTGTAAGGTTGACCAGATGAACCACTACACTGTAAGGTTGACCAGATGAACCACTACACTGTAAGGGTAGAGCAGATGAACCACTACACTGTAAGGGTAGAGCAGATGAACCACTACACTGTAAGTTAGACCAGATGAACCACTACACTGTAAGGTAGACCAGATGAACCACTACACTGTAAGGGTAGACCAGATGAACCACTACACTGTAAGGTAGACCAGATGAACCACTACACTGTAAGGTAGACCAGATGAACCACTACACTGTAAGGTAGACCAGATGAACCACTACACTGTAAGGTAGACCAGATGAACCACTACACTGTAAGGGTAGACCAGATGAACCACTACACTGTAAGGTAGACCAGATGAACCACTACACTGTAAGGTTGACCAGATGAACCACTACACTGTAAGGTAGACCAGATGAACCACTACACTGTAAGGGTAGACCAGATGAACCACTACACTGTAGGGGTAGACCAGATGAACCACTACACTGTAGGGGTAGACCAGATGAACCACTACACTGTAAGGTAGACCAGATGAACCACTACACTGTAAGGTTGACCAGATGAACCACTACACTGTAAGGTAGACCAGATGAACCACTACACTGTAAGGGTAGACCAGATGAACCACTACACTGTAAGGTTGACCAGATGAACCACTACACTGTAAGGGTAGAGCAGATGAACCACTACACTGTAAGGGTAGAGCAGATGAACCACTACACTGTAAGTTAGACCAGATGAACCACTACACTGTAAGGTAGACCAGATGAACCACTACACTGTAAGGTAGACCAGATGAACCACTACACTGTAAGGTAGACCAGATGAACCACTACACTGTAAGGTAGACCAGATGAACCACTACACTGTAAGGTAGACCAGATGAACCACTACACTGTAAGGGTAGACCAGATGAACCACTACACTGTAAGGGTAGACCAGATGAACCACTACACTGTAAGGTAGACCAGATGAACCACTACACTGTAAGGTTGACCAGATGAACCACTACACTGTAAGGTAGACCAGATGAACCACTACACTGTAAGGGTAGACCAGATGAACCACTACACTGTAAGGTAGACCAGATGAACCACTACACTGTAGGGGTAGACCAGATGAACCACTACACTGTAAGGTTGACCAGATGAACCACTACACTGTAAGTTAGACCAGATGAACCACTACACTGTAAGGTAGAGCAGATGAACCACTACACTGTAAGGGTAGACCAGATGAACCACTACACTGTAAATTCAGTTACATATCATCACTGCACAGGGACACCCACCATAGTAGTAAATAGTAATTACTTGAGCAAACACAAACAAGTTGGGGCAGCAGGTAGACTAGTGGTTAGAGAGTTGGGCCAGTAACTGAAAAGTTGCTGGATCGAATCCCAGAGCTGACAAGATAAACATCTGTCGTACTGCCCCTGAACAAGGCAGTTAATCCACTGTTCCCTGGTAGGCTGTCATTGAAAATAAGAATTTGTTCTTAACTGACTTGCCTAGTTAAACAAAGGTAAAATAAAATACATTTTAAAAAGTTCACGCTGGTAGTATGAACAATGCGTTAAGGAAGGGGTAGGGGTCCCATCACATGTAGAACAGTAAGTCTTTACTGTGTGCTGACAAGGACGAGACTCACTGGCACGTGCTAAATACTCAACTGCTGAGATCTAGCTCTGCCAGGTGACAATAGTCATTTCAGGTTGATTGTGTAGTATTTTAATGTTATACCGATGTGTTTCTGTCCCCAGTCTGGGACCCAGTCAGCGTCTATGTTTACCCAGAGAGAGCTACAGTCTGCTGCCCACACCCTCTACCAGCAGGTGGTCCGAGTCCTGAGACAGAAGGTCCTCCTGGAGAGGGAACAGACAGGTTGGGGTCCAAATATTATATAACACATTTACTTTAGACTGGTCCAAGATCTGTTGGTTTCCGTATAGCCAACTCTTTTGGCCATTGGCAAGACGGCACAAACAGATCTGGCTACAGTAACATGACTCCAGGGTCTGCTTCCACACATTCATATATCCATCCCTGACAGTGATCTCCCCTTGCCTGATCCCAGATATGTTTGTGCTGTCTTACCCCATTTCGATCATAGGAGTTGCCTCCACAGCATAAACAGGTCTGGGATCAGGCTAGCAGTGTGTTCACCCTTTTTGTATTCCCTCCCTCTCTCTCTCTCTCTCAGGCTCCTACCAGCCCCTGCTGTTGGCCACAGTGTTTGCCTTGAATTTCCACTACCAGCCAGTAGATCTGGTGGTGGTCTGTAAGTCTGGCATCCTGGAGATCCTGTCGTTGCTGACAGACAACACGTGTGTTCTGATGAACCAGCGCTGGCTAGCAGCCTCTGTGTCCGGAAGCATGCTGCTGAATGAAGCCGTAAAACTGGCCTGTGCCCGCCTACTGCAGATACTGGCCATCGCTGCTAGGTGAGTAGACTGGACAGGGATGAGGAAAAGAAATAGGAAAGGAACTAGGACGCTAGGTGAGAATGCTGCCGAGTGGAGCTGTCGAGCTGGCCATCGCTGATCGTTATGTAGCTGCCTTGCTTAGTGCACAACAGCAGAATATGGCGTCGAGGATACTTAGAATCCCACCAGATGTATTTATTTAACCAGCGACCTTCTAGTTGCAGACCTGGCTTCTCTAACCTCTAGACTACCTGCCGCCTAACTGAAGTCCACCCTCTCTGTGTGTTTGTGTTCTGTTCTGTTCCCAGTTCGTGTGAGGACTCTCTGCCTCTGGATGTGTCTCAGGCCCTGCTGGATGTGATGCGTGAGCAGCTCCAGAGTCTGTTACACATGGTCCACCAGCAGGAGGCGCTGGAGAACACAGCAGCAGAGGAAGCAGACCAGGACACCACCAAGAGGATCCGGAAAGAGGGTGAGGCAACGTTAGAGGGGGAAAATACTTACTTTTACTTAGGCCTTTAAATTCCATGGACAACATAGGACATCATAGGGGGGAGATGACCTATTTGTCGCATAGAGTAGGCCAGAAGGCTAAACTGAAAAACATGAGGTGAAACTTAAGCCTACATTAACCTTGAACTCGACCAAATAAAATGATGGCAGAGCCGCAAAAGCACTTCTGTGCAAGGGTTTATTTACATAGTGATTCTGAAAGAAGAATTGTACTGCCACTAAAGTATACACTATGGGGACAGCTAAACAGTACTGCCACTAAAGTATACACTATGGGGACAGCTAAACAGTACTGCCACTAAAGTATACATTATGGGGACAGCTAAACAGTACTGCCACTAAAGTATACACTATGGGGACAGCTAAACAGTACTGCCACTAAAGTATACAATATGGGGACAGCTAAACAGTACTTCCATTAAAGTATACATTATGGGGACAGCTAAACAGTACTACCACTAAAGTATACATTATGGGGACAGCTAAACAGTACTGCCACTAAAGTATACATTATGGGGACAGCTAAACAGTACTGCCACTAAAGTATACATTATGGGGACAGCTAAACAGTACTGCCACTAAAGTATACATTATGGGGACAGCTAAACAGTACTGCCACTAAAGTATACATTATGGGGACAGCTAAACAGTACTGCCACTAAAGTATACATTATGGGGACAGCTAAACAGTACTGCCACTAAAGTATACATTATGGGGACAGCTAAACAGTACTGCCACTAAAGTATACATTATGGGGACAGCTAAACAGTACTGCCACTAAAGTATACATTATGGGGACAGCTAAACAGTACTGCCACTAAAGTATACAATATGGGGACAGCTAAACAGTACTGCCACTAAAGTATACATTATGGGGACAGCTAAACAGTACTGCCACTAAAGTATACATTATGGGGACAGCTAAACAGTACTGCCACTAAAGTATACATTATGGGGACAGCTAAACAGTACTGCCACTAAAGTATACATTATGGGGACAGCTAAACAGTACTGCCACTAAAGTATACATTATGGGGACAGCTAAACAGTACTGCCACTAACGTATACATTATGGGGACAGCTAAACAGTACTGCCACTAAAGTATACATTATGGGGACAGCTAAACAGTACTGCCACGAGTATACATTATGGGGACAGCTAAACAGTACTGCCACTAACGTATACATTATGGGGACAGCTAAACAGTACTGCCACTAAAGTATACATTATGGGGACAGCTAAACAGTACTGCCACTAAAGTATACATTATGGGGACAGCTAAACAGTACTGCCACTAAAGTATACATTATGGGGACAGCTAAACAGTACTGCCACTAACGTATACATTATGGGGACAGCTAAACAGTACTACCACTAAAGTATACATTATGGGGACAGCTAAACAGTACTGACACTAAAGTATACATTATGGGGGCAGCTAAACAGTACTGCCACTAACGTATACATTATGGGGACAGCTAAACAGTACTACCACTAAAGTATACATTATGGGGACAGCTAAACAGTACTGCCACTAGAGTATACATTATGGGGACAGCTAAACAGTACTGCCACTAACGTATACGTTATGGGGACAGCTAAACAGTACTGCCCCATCAACAGCTCAATGAAAAAGGTTCCCTCTTGATATGAGAGGCTCCTTTTGTAGGGAAAGCCCCTCCCACCAGATCATACCAAACTCATGAATTAATTAAGCCATTACAAACATCAAAGCCTACATTTATCAGTCAGCTAAACATATCATGTAAGGCGAGGGAGAGAACCTGACAGGTCGGTTATGACTAATGTGTGTGTGTGTTCTGAGTGTAAAAAAATAAGTATTCACTGTTCACTCAACGCCATTGTTGTGGCCCAGTATGAGATGTTAGCTGGACATAATGTCAGGTGGGATGAACCTTCACAGTTTACATTTCTCTGTAGGGATGGAGGTGGTGCGGAGCAGTAGGATCATCGAGTCTCAGCTCGCTGACTTCTTGGTATTCCTGAGGCGTATCCTGTCGCTAAGGGTGACCAAAAGAGTCTCTGCCTTCATCAAGTGGATCGATCCACTCATGACCATCATCTCACACAAGTGCTCTTCGGGTAAGGGCTGAACGCAGTCAACAATTCCGTTTTGATTCTCTTTACACTGCGGAAAATTGTGGGGATGTGTCATGTCTCCTCACTTGTATCACCTTTTAAAAATGTTTAATCAAATATAACTTGATCAGCTGCTTGAAATGAAGATGTGACGTTTCCATTAGGTTCTCCACGATTCCGGAACTTGAGAACCAAACTGCTAGCCTTCCACATTCTGGAAGGTCTGTTACCGGCCTGTTCTGATACAGCACAGATTGAACAGGTGAGACCACAGAGTATTCTACTGTCTCTCTGTCTGAGACCACAGAGTATTCTACTGTCTCTGTCTGTCTGAGACCACAGAGTATTCTACTGTCTCTGTCTGTCTGAGACCACAGAGTATTCTACTGTCTCTGTCTGTCTGAGACCACAGAGTATTCTACTGTCTCTGTCTGTCTGAGACCACAGAGTATTCTACTGTCTCTGTCTGTCTGAGACCACAGAGTATTCTACTGTCTCTGTCTGTCTGAGACCACAGAGTATTCTACTGTCTCTGTCTGTCTGAGACCACAGAGTATTCTACTGTCTCTGTCTGTCTGAGACCACAGAGTATTCTACTGTCTCTGTCTGTCTGAGACCACAGAGTATTCTACTGTCTCTGTCTGTCTGAGACCACAGAGTATTCTACTGTGTCTGTCTGAGACCACAGAGTATTCTACTGTGTCTGTCTGAGACCACAGAGTATTCTACTGTGTCTGTCTGAGACCACAGAGTATTCTACTGTGTCTGTCTGAGACCACAGAGTATTCTACTGTCTCTATTGTCTGTCTGTCTGAGACCACAGAGTATTCTACTGTCTCTGTCTGAGACCACAGAGTATTCTACTGTCTCTGTCTGAGACCACAGAGTATTCTACTGTCTCTGTCTGTCTGAGACCACAGAGTATTCTACTGTCTCTGTCTGTCTGAGACCACAGAGTATTCTACTGTGTCTGTCTGAGACCACAGAGTATTCTACTGTCTCTATTGTCTGTCTGTCTGAGACCACAGAGTATTCTACTGTCTCTGTCTGAGACCACAGAGTATTCTACTGTCTCTGTCTGTCTGAGACCACAGAGTATTCTACTGTCTCTCTGTCTGAGACCACAGAGTATTCTACTGTCTCTGTCTGTCTGAGACCACAGAGTATTCTACTGTCTCTGTCTGTCTGAGACCACAGAGTATTCTACTGTCTCTGTCTGTCTGAGACCACAGAGTATTCTACTGTCTCTGTCTGTCTGAGACCACAGAGTATTCTACTGTCTCTGTCTGTCTGAGACCACAGAGTGTTCTACTGTCTCTGTCTGTCTGAGACCACAGAGTATTCTACTGTCTCTGTCTGTCTGAGACCACAGAGTATTCTACTGTCTCTGTCTGTCTGAGACCACAGAGTATTCTACTGTCTCTGTCTGTCTGAGACCACAGAGTATTCTACTGTCTCTGTCTGTCTGAGACCACAGAGTATTCTACTGTCTCTGTCTGTCTGAGACCACAGAGTATTCTACTGTCTCTGTCTGTCTGAGACCACAGAGTATTCTACTGTCTCTGTCTGTCTGAGACCACAGAGTATTCTACTGTCTCTGTCTGTCTGAGACCACAGAGTATTCTACTGTGTCTGTCTGAGACCACAGAGTATTCTACTGTCTCTATTGTCTGTCTGTCTGAGACCACAGAGTATTCTACTGTCTCTGTCTGTCTGAGACCACAGAGTATTCTACTGTGTCTGTCTGAGACCACAGAGTATTCTACTGTCTCTATTGTCTGTCTGTCTGAGACCACAGAGTATTCTACTGTCTCTGTCTGAGACCACAGAGTATTCTACTGTCTCTGTCTGTCTGAGACCACAGAGTATTCTACTGTCTCTCTGTCTGAGACCACAGAGTATTCTACTGTCTCTGTCTGTCTGAGACCACAGAGTATTCTACTGTCTCTGTCTGTCTGAGACCACAGAGTATTCTACTGTCTCTGTCTGTCTGAGACCACAGAGTATTCTACTGTCTCTGTCTGTCTGAGACCACAGAGTATTCTACTGTCTCTGTCTGTCTGAGACCACAGAGTATTCTACTGTCTCTGTCTGTCTGAGACCACAGAGTGTTCTACTGTCTCTGTCTGTCTGAGACCACAGAGTATTCTACTGTCTCTGTCTGTCTGAGACCACAGAGTATTCTACTGTCTCTGTCTGTCTGAGACCACAGAGTATTCTACTGTCTCTGTCTGTCTGAGACCACAGAGTATTCTACTGTCTCTGTCTGTCTGAGACCACAGAGTATTCTACTGTCTCTGTCTGTCTGAGACCACAGAGTATTCTACTGTCTCTGTCTGTCTGAGACCACAGAGTATTCTACTGTCTCTGTCTGTCTGAGACCACAGAGTATTCTACTGTGTCTGTCTGTCTGAGACCACAGAGTATTCTACTGTGTCTGTCTGAGACCACAGAGTATTCTACTGTCTCTATTGTCTGTCTGTCTGAGACCACAGAGTATTCTACTGTCTCTGTCTGAGACCACAGAATATTCTACTGTCTCTGTCTGAGACCACAGAGTATTCTACTGTCTCTGTCTGTCTGAGACCACAGAGTATTCTACTGTCTCTGTCTGAGACCACAGAGTATTCTACTGTGTCTGTCTGAGACCACAGAGTATTCTACTGTCTCTATTGTCTGTCTGTCTGAGACCACAGAGTATTCTACTGTCTCTGTCTGAGACCACAGAGTATTCTACTGTACCTGCCAGTTATAAAGAATGGAACTTACTTTTTCCCCCCTCCCTCCCTCCCCTTCAGATTGTTGATCAGCTGTTTGGGCTTCTCTCAGTGTGTATGTGGGAGGAGCCTTTAGCAGTGAAGAAGAACCAAGAGAAAACGGCAGAGAGCTCCAACAGGGTATTCACAGTAACAATATCATGGACATTTTATGAACTTGGTGTTGAGTAATGTGGTCCTGTGTATCTCAGTTGGTAGCTTAAAAGGTTGTGGGTCATGAACTTACTATACTCTAAGTCACTTATGATAAAAGCGCATGCTAAATGGTATACACGTTCATGCTGTGTTCCAGGACCCAGGGAGTGAAGATGAGTCTATTTCTATTGGAGACTTCTCCTTTGACCCCTACAAGCTGATCTGCTGCTCGTTGGAGAGCGGCAACGTCCTGTCTCATGGATCAGGAGGGAAGGGCTACGGCCTCGCCACCACAGCCATCAACTCCGGCTGCTTCATATGGAAGGTATTAATGTACAGGATAATATACGATGGATCAGGAGGGAAGGGCTACGGCCTCGTCGCTAACGCCTTGCCACTCCATCACCTCAGGCTGCTTTTTATGGACGGTAGACTGTCTGTACTAGTTAATCAGTGTGTTTTGAGAGGATCCATTTGAGCAAGGTGAGGCACAGAATCTCTAATCTTGATCGTACGGAGAAGTAGTATTTTAGGATTAAAGGTGAGGCACAGAATCTCTAATCGTGATCGTACAGAGTAGTAGTATTTTAGGATTCAAGGTGAGGCACAGAATCTCTAATCTTGATCGTACAGAGTAGTAGTATTTTAGGATTCAGGGTGAGGCACAGAATCTCTAATCTTGATCGTACGGAGAAGTAGTATTTTAGGATTCAAGGTGAGGCACAGAATCGCTAATCAAAAATCAAATCAAATTTGATTTGTCAGATGCGCAGAATATAACAGGGTTAGACCTTACAGTGAAATGCTGACTTACAAGCTCTTAACCAACAATGCTTTAAGAAGTTAAGAAAAAAAAGTAAAATAAAAGTAACAAATAATTAAATAGCAGCAGTAAGATAACAATAGTGAGGCTATATACAGGGGGTACTGGTACTGAGTCAATGTGCGGGGGCACCGGTTAGTCTAGGTAATATGTACATGTAGGTAATCTTGATCATACTAAGTAGAAGTATTTAGGATGCACATTGATTTGTAGATAACTGATTCTGTACAGTTTGACTACAATGATGATGTCAGACATACACAATGATTAAAACATACGTTAAGTTGCCTAAATCATAAATCGGGCAACATTGTATCCTCCTAATTCCCCTTCTTCATCACCCTCCTCCAGTTCAACATCACCAAGGAGAACAAAGGGAACGAGGGCACCTGTATCGGAGTGTCTCGCTGGCCCATCCGGGACTACAACCACCGCACCACCACGGACATGTGGCTGTACCGGGCCTACAGCGGTAGTCTGTACCACGGAGGGGAGCTGGGCCGGGCTCTGCCATCCTTCACTCAGGGTGACACCATCACCTGCGTCCTGGACATGGAGGCTAGGACCATCTCTTTTGCCAAGAACAACAAGGTCTATATACTTTACAGCCTGGGGAGGAAGGGAATTAAATTCAACTCAATTAAATTCAGTTTAAAAGGCAATTATTGGGCCTCTCGGGTGGCGCAGTGGTCTAGGGCACTGCATCGCAGTGCTAACTGCGCCACCAGAGTCTCTGGGTTCGCGCCCAGGCTCTGTCGCAGCCGGCCGCGACCGGGTGGTCCGTGGGGCGACGCACAATTGGGCTAGCGTCGTCCGGGTTAGGGAGGGTTTGGCCGGTAGGGATATCCTTGTCTCATCGCGCTCCAGCGACTCCTGTGGCGGGCCGGGCGCAGTGCGCGCTAACCAAGGGGGGCCAGGTACACGGTGTTTCCTCCGACACATTGGTGCGGCTGGCTTCCGGGTTGGAGGCGCGCTGTGTTAAGAAGCAGTGCGGCTTGGTTGGGTTGTTCTTCGGAGGACGCGTGGCTTTCGACCTTCGTCTCTCCCGAGCCCGTACGGGAGTTGTAGCGATGAGACAAGATAGTAATTACTAGCGATTGGATACCACAAAAATTAGGGAGAAAAGGGGCTAAAAAAAAAAAAAATTTAAAAAGAAAAAAAAAAAAGGCAATTATTACGATACAATATAATACTTTTATCATCCATTTCCATGACATTTGTTGCTGCCAGGCATAGGATATTCGATATGCCTAATATTGTGTCTTGTTGACAGGAGCCTAAACTGGCTTTTGAAGGTGTGGAGGCCACGGAGTTGTACCCTTGTGTGTTATTCTACAGCAGCAACCCTGGAGAGAAGGTGTGTGTGTGTGTGTGTGTGTGTGTGTATCTTTAATTGGCTCTTTTAATACAAGGTAGATGTCTATGAAACATTTTGAAGTTACACGCATAATGCTATCAGTCTGCTTTCAATGGACTAAAGTAGGACTCACCACTACCCTGCTCTACCCCTAGGTGGCACTGTGTGACCTCCAGATGAGAGGCATGCCCAGTGACCTGCTGCCTGGTGAACCACTGTGTTCCCCCCGCACCACAGTACTGCTGGAGGCCACGGTTCAGCTCCTCCGCAGGCTGCACCAGTGTGACGGCTACTGGACACAACACATCAACCAGCACATGCAGAGCCGGCTGGAGCTCATAGGACCGCTCATGAAGGAGGGAGGCCTGGGGACTGTCAAACATGGTCAGCCACTGGACGCACACACTAGCAGTATGATACATTTAGCAGACGCTCTTATCCAGAGGGACTTAGTTAATACATTCATCTTTAAATAGCGAGGGGGGACAACTACATTTCACCGGCAGAAAGTACATTATTCCTCAATGTATCTATCAAGTGCTGGTTGTTATTTTTGTATATTTTTATTTGCGGCAGGGGGGGGTCACGATGAGGATTATTTAAGATACTGTTTGAAGAGGTAGGGTTTCAGATGTTTTCGGGGAGATGGGCAGAGATTTTACTGTCCTAGCTTCAGGGGGAAGCTGGTTCCAACATTGGGGTGCCAGGACAGAAGAGCTTGGACTGGGCTGAGCGGGAGTGCCAAGAGACCTGAGGGTGCAGAACGTAATGCTCAGGTTGGGGTGTAGGGTTTGAGCTTAGTCTGAAGGTAGGGAGAGGCAGTTCCTCTCGTTGTTCTGTCGGTAAGCACCACGGTCTTGGTTGTGTGGAGCGTGCGCAGGATCGAGGTGACAGAACTTGGGAAGGTTGAAAACCAAGAGCGCCGCAGCGTTCTGGATCAGTTTCAGGGTTTGATGGCACAAGCGGGGAGCCCAGCCAACAGCAAGTTTCAGTAGTCCAGACGGGAGAAGACAAGTGCCTGGATTAGGACCTGTGCCAATTCCTGTGTGAGGTAGGGTCATACTCTACGAATGTTGTAGAGCATGAACCTGCAGGAGCGAGTCACTGCTTTGATGTTTGCAGAGAACAACAGGGTGTTGTCCAGGGTTACGCCAATGTTCTTTGCACTCTGGGAGGGTGACACTGGAGTTGTCAACCGTGAGGGAGAGGTATTTGAGCGAGCAGGCATTCCCCCCGAGGAAGAGCAGTTCCGTCTTGTTGAGCTTGATGTGGTGGGCCGACATCCAAGTTGGGTGTCAGAAGGAGAAAAATGTTTAAATGTCACCCGCATAGCAATGATATGACGGAGCCGACTGACTTGGTATATAGAGAGAAGAGAGGGACTAGAACCGAGCCCTGGGGTACACCAGTGGTGAGAGTACGTGGTGCAGACACAGATCCTCTCCACGTCACCTAGTAGGAGAGACCTGCTAGGTTGGATGCAGTACAGGAGTGTGCAGAGCCTGAGACGCCCAACCCTGAGAGAGTGGAGAGGAGGATCGGATGATTCATAGTGTTGAATGCAACGTATAGATGTAGGAGGATGAGAACAGAGGAGAGAGAGTCAGATTTGGCAGTGCGGAGAGCCTCCGTGACACAGAGAAGAGCAGTCTCGGTTGAGTGACTGGTTAGGGTCAAGATCATTCTGAGAGGAGAATGTTGATCAGACAGCACCCTCAAGTGTTTTGGAAAGAAAAGGATGCAGGTCTATAGTTTTTGACGTCAGATGATTAGAGTGTTGGTTTCTTGAGGGAAGCAACTCGTGCCATTTTGAAGTCAGAGGGGACTCAGCGCCAGTGGTGAGGGATGAGTTGATGAGGGAATTCAGGAATGGGAGATAGTCTGGAGGGTGGCAGGTTGTCTGGAGGCCAGACCTCACTAGTTGAGAGAGGGGGAGAAAGAGGTCAAGGCTTAGGGTAGTTCTGTGTGAGTTGAGACCGGGAGGGGGTGGAAGATTAAGGTGGGAGGAGAAAGTAGTTTCCTATGGTTAGAGGCAGAATCTTGAAATGTAGTGATAGAAAGTGGCTTTAGCAGCGGATACAGAGGAAGAGAAGGTAGAGAGAAGGGACTGAAAGGATAATAGGTCCTCTGGTAGTTTAGTTTTCCTTCATGTTTACTTCCCTACATTTTTGCTCAGCTACCCGCAGCCCTGTTCTGTAAGCTGGCAATCAGCCATGGAGCAGGAGGGGAGGCCCGAGCCAACCTGGAGGAAAGGGGACAGTGCAAATCATGGGATGAGGAGAATAGTGTCGAAGAGGCAGAATCAGGAGACCGGAGGGAGAAGGATTTAGCAGAAGGGAGAGATGATAGAAGAGGAAAGAGTAGTGGGAGAGAGAGAAGATTACGTCCTCACATGACCATCTGGGTGGTCAGGGTTGGAGGAAAGGAAGACAGAAAAGGAAATCAAAGTAGTGATCTGAAACCTGGAGAGGGGTTGCAGTGAGATTAGTAGGCCAGCAGCCTCTAGTAAAGATGAGGTCAAGCGTATTGCCTGCTTTTTGAGTTGGAGGGGATTTGGAAAGGGTGAGGTCAAGAGGCAAGGAGGGGAAATAAATTAATCGAAGGCAGATGTCGGGAGGTTGAAGTCGCCAAGTACGAAGAGCGGTGAGCCATAGTCAGAAAATTAGCTTATCAAGGTGTCAATCTCATTGAGGAACTCTCCCAGGGTACCTGGTGGTCGATAGATGACAATGTTAAGCGTGAGTGGACACGTGACAATGTGGAATTCAAATGAGGAGATGGACAGGTGAGGGAGAAAAAAATCTCCACTGAGGAGAAATGAGTAGACGTGTGCCGCCACCGCGACGACCAGATGCTCTCGGACTATGAGAAAAAACAGTCAGATGAAGAAAGAGCAGCTGGAGTAGCAGTGTTCTCTGGGGTGATCCCTGTCAGGGACAAGTCAAGAGACTGAGATAGCAGTGTTCTCTGGGGTGATCCCTGTCAGGGACAAGTCAAGAGGCTGAGATAGCAGTGTTCTCTGGGGTGATCCCTGTCAGGGACAAGTCAAGAGGCTGAGATAGCAGTGTTCTCTGGGGTGATCCCTGTCAGGGACAAGTCAAGAGGCTGAGATAGCAGTGTTCTCTGGGGTGATCCCTGTCAGGGACAAGTCAAGAGGCTGAGATAGCAGTGTTCTCTGGGGTGATCCCTGTCAGGGACAAGTCAAGAGACTGAGATAGCAGTGTTCTCTGGGGTGATCCCTGTCAGGGACAAGTCAAGAGGCTGAGATAGCAGTGTTCTCTGGGGTGATCCCTGTCAGGGACAAGTCAAGAGGCTGAGATAGCAGTGTTCTCTGGGGTGATCCCTGTCAGGGACAAGTCAATAGACTGAGATAGCAGTGTTCTCTGGGGTGATCCCTGTCAGGGACAAGTCAAGAGGCTGAGATAGCAGTGTTCTCTGGGGTGATCCCTGTCAGGGACAAGTCAAGAGGCTGAGATAGCAGTGTTCTCTGGGGTGATCCCTGTCAGGGACAAGTCAAGAGGCTGAGATAGCAGTGTTCTCTGGGGTGATCCCTGTCAGGGACAAGTCAAGAGGCTGAGATAGCAGTGTTCTCTGGGGTGATCCCTGTCAGGGACAAGTCAAGAGGCTGAGATAGCAGTGTTCTCTGGGGTGATCCCTGTCAGGGACAAGTCAAGAGGCTGAGATAGCAGTGTTCTCTGGGGTGATCCCTGTCAGGGACAAGTCAAGAGGCTGAGATAGCAGTGTTCTCTGGGGTGATCCCTGTCAGGGACAAGTCAAGAGGCTGAGATAGCAGTGTTCTCTGGGGTGATCCCTGTCAGGGACAAGTCAAGAGGCTGAGATAGCAGTGTTCTCTGGGGTGATCCCTGTCAGGGACAAGTCAAGAGGCTGAGATAGCAGTGTTCTCTGGGGTGATCCCTGTCAGGGACAAGTCAAGAGGCTGAGATAGCAGTGTTCTCTGGGGTGATCCCTGTCAGGGACAAGTCAAGAGGCTGAGATAGCAGTGTTCTCTGGGGTGATCCCTGTCAGGGACAAGTCAAGAGGCTGAGATAGCAGTGTTCTCTGGGGTGATCCCTGTCAGGGACAAATCAAGAGGCTGAGATAGCAGTGTTCTCTGGGGTGATCCCTGTCAGGGACAAGTCAAGAGGCTGAGATAGCAGTGTTCTCTGGGGTGATCCCTGTCAGGGACAAATCAAGAGGCTGAGATAGCAGTGTTCTCTGGGGTGATCCCTGTCAGGGACAAGTCAAGAGGCTGAGATAGCAGTGTTCTCTGGGGTGATCCCTGTCAGGGACAAGTCAAGAGACTGAGATGATAGCAGTGTTCTCTGGGGTGATCCCTGTCAGGGACAAGTCAAGAGGCTGAGATAGCAGTGTTCTCTGGGGTGATCCCTGTCAGGGACAAGTCAAGAGGCTGAGATAGCAGTGTTCTCTGGGGTGATCCCTGTCAGGGACAAATCAAGAGGCTGAGATAGCAGTGTTCTCTGGGGTGATCCCTGTCAGGGAGAAATCAAGAGACTGAAGAGCAGCATAGGCTGAGATGAACTCTGCGTTCTTGATCGCAGATCGGCAGTTCCAAGCGCTGCCAGAGACCTGAGAATTCCATGGTTTGTGCGCGCGGGGTACACTAAATTATAAGGGTAGCAGCCGAGAGGTGAGGAGTGTCTGTAACGCCTACAGGGAGAGGAGCGAACAATAGAGAACACACAGAGCTACAAAAGAGCAAAATGAGAATCTATAAATAACTAGGTAATATACTGAGAGAGTGGTGTCGAGCCTTCCACGAACAACTCCGCAGAACAACTCGGGAAGAACTTACAGCTGCCTCTGAGAAACCAGTGGAGAATGAAGAAGTAACACTAATTGCCAATTGCCTAGCAGACGAGGAGAGCACGGCTCCCTGTACTAATTGCTGATTGCCTAGGAGAGGTGAAACCACTCCCCCCTCCAATACAGCCACTGGTTACCAAAACAAGTCACACATTGCCCCGCCCCTTGATCCTGGTTGATGTGGCAACAACTATTTGCAAATGATGAGCAGTCATCAGTTCACACACCAAGTAGACCACTGGGAAGACAGGCACCACTTAAAGTAGTTGGTCCTAGCTGGGAAAAAGACAGTACTAGACCACAACAAATAATCATTCCTGGAGATATCAGGAGTCCTCTAGATATAGAATATATATATATATATATATATATATATATATATATATATATATATATATATATATATATATATATTCTAGATATTCTAGATATTCTAGATATAGAATGAAGTACGCTGAGATGGAGGCTGAGAAGTTGGTTATATATACTCAGAAAAGAGATGAAACCTGTCCCTCTCTAATACAGCCACTGATTACCAAAACAAGTCACAAATTCACACACCTGAATAAGTTCACAGAATAGAGAAAGAGCTCAAACTAACTGTAGCTATTCAGCATTGTCTGGAAGGCTAGTGGTATTTGAAGAAGTTTTTTACTATGCTATGATCGTGATGTGGTTATTGTACCTATTTTAGTTGAATACACAGATTTAAGTCTGTATGTTCTGCTTCAGTCTATATCTGACTAAAATGTAAATGTAGCCTTAAAAAATATGAAAAGTTACTCACTATTCAGCAATGATTTAAAAAAATCTGATTTCTGTCAAATCCAGCAGGCCCGAGACCTAAAGGAATTGATGAAAGGGAGAAGAACAAAGAGCAGATCGGGAGTTGTGTTGGAGAGGAGACTGTAGACCCAGGGGACTTGGTGACGGGACCCTCTGGCCTCTCTGAGACCCAGCTGGGTGCTTTGTGCTCTGAGGTGTGGCCGGTGCTGGCCCTGATCGGAGGAGTGGACAGTGGGCTTCGGGCAGGGGGGCTCTGCCTGCACAAACCCAGTGGGAGAAGGGCCACCCTGCTGGGGGTACTGAAGGAAGGAAGCCCCCTAGCCAAGCTTCAATGGGAGGAGGCTGACCTCTCTGTCAGGTATTACAGTAGAGATCACACACAGACACACACTCAACTGTAGAGAATTGTTTTCATGCACAGTGCTGGTTATTTCCAGACTTGTGTGATAGCAAAGCAACAATGTATGTCTTACAATATCTGTATTATTAATTGATCTCTAGCCCTGTGTCTGTCTGTCTGTCTGTCTGTCTGTCTGTCTGTCTCTGTCTCTGTCTCTGTCTCTGTCTCTGTCTGTCTGTCTGTCTGTCTGTCTGTCTCCAGTTCCATCCTGTTGTGTCTGTCTGTCTGTCTGTCTCCAGTTCCATCCTGTTGTGTCTGTCTGTCTGTCTGTCTCCAGTTCCATCCTGTTGTGTCTGTCTGTCTGTCTGTCTCCAGTTCCATCCTGTTGTGTCTGTCTGTCTGTCTGTCTCCAGTTCCATCCTGTTGTGTCTGTCTGTCTCCAGTTCCATCCTGTTGTGTCTGTCTGTCTCCAGTTCCATCCTGTTGTGTATGTCTGTCTGTCTCCAGTTCCATCCTGTTGTGTCTGTCTGTCTGTTTCCAGTTCCATCCTGTTGTGTCTGTCTGTCTGTCTCCAGTTCCATCCTGTTGTGTCTGTCTGTCTGTCTCCAGTTCCATCCTGTTGTGTCTGTCTGTCTGTCTCCAGTTCCATCCTGTTGTGTCTGTCTGTCTGTCTGTCTCCAGTTCCATCCTGTTGTGTCTGTCTGTCTGTCTCTAGTTCCATCCTGTTCTGTCTCTCTACAGTTCCATCATGTTCCGTTGTGCATGTCTGTCTTTCTTTCTTTTCTGTTTATTTCTGTTCTGTTTTAATCATGTGTCTTTCCCTCGGTTACCTAATTCACCCTTCTTACCTTTCCGTTTTCTTCCTTTTTGTTTCTCTTCTTTTTTTGTCCTTCATTCCCTCCCTCCCTCTCCATCTGTTTCATGTCCTGGTTCTCTCACCACTAACCAAAGCTTCCTGAATTCTTGGTCACCCAGCGACACCCCGCTCTCCTCCTTGGAGCCCTGTGACGTGCCCCAGTGTGACGTCAGCAGATTCCGAGGCCTCAAACCCTCTGTCCTCTTAGACCTGATCTTCCTGACTGGCCTCCTGGAGGAGCAGGAGGAAGCCCGGGGACGAGGAGGAGGCGCAGGGAGAACCAGGAAAAGCTGCTCCTCCGAGCAGGAAGAGGAGGGATGTAGCATCCCTCGGAGCGTGCTGGAACGCAGGCTAGATGAAGACATCGCCCGCGTCATGATGGACGATGATGACATTGAACGAGGCACAGGGCTAACAGAGGAGAAGGAGGAGAGGGAAGGAGAGAGGGAGAGGAACATTCACCCGTCCCCAACTAGAGCTCTCTCAGAGTCCTGTGACGAGCCAGAGGAGGGTAGTACTTCGTCCTCCTGCCCCCCAACTCCAACCCCAACCCTACCTCCCCCCTCCCCCCATCAGACCAAGCCCCAGCCAGATGTCTTCTCCCTGGAACTCCGGGCTGTAAGGGTTTCCTACCTCCTGCTGGGAGCCTTAAAGTCCCTGGCTGTCATCCTCAGCTGTGGGAAGTTTACTGACCTGCTGCTGGTGCCCAAGCATCAAGACCCCTCTACTGCTGCCATCCTAACCAGTAGCAGCCCTGACCAGGCTAAGCCAGGGGACTCTGGTTTGAGCCCTGCCCCGGCTGGAGAAGACAGCAACGCTGCTGAAATGAGGTAGATTGATTTTGAATTTATTTTTCAAAAACAAATTCATAATATAATACGTATATATATATATATATATATATATATATATGATTCATATAGTGCTGTTCAAAAACACAAATAATATTACATTTACATATACAGTTAAAAAGTAATATACAGTTTTTTTTATTTTTTACTATCTAGCATAACTCTGTGGTTGAATTCCAGTATTTCCATGATGTTGTTCCTAGGTCTGTGCTACAGTTTATGGTGCGGAGCATGGTGAAGTGGGCTGTGCGACCTTGCCCTATCAAACAGAGTGTTGCCCTGTCAGACCTGGAGAGAGCTCAGGTCCTAATCTTCAAAGGAACTCTCAACAGACTGCAGGAGGACAAAGGAGCCAAAGACAGGAAGGGTACTAGTACTGTTATTATGGAGTTATAGAAGATGTCATGTTCAGAATAGACGTATAGTCCTCTGTTTTGGCCAGTCGAATATGGCTTCATATTTCTCTCTGGGTTATTGTGTGAAAGGATAAGCTTAACGAGTGGTATGATTTTTTTTTTTTTTTTTTTTTTACTTGTTCAAAATTGAAGTTCTTGCAATCCGGCTTGTTTCTGCCGCTTGTTTCTGCCGCTGAAGAATAATTTTAACTAATTTCTTCCTGTAGAGCCTGGTCACCACTCATCGTCCCAGCCGTTGTCAAAGTCTTCCAGCTCTGTGTCTCTCTACAGCACGGGGTCAGAGGGCACTGCCATCTTCGGTCAATCAAACGGAGCCTCTGCCTCGTCCTCCACCAATGACCTGGCTGCTTCTCTGCTCTCTGCGCTGCAGGCTGATGGCCTGGAGAACTTTAACCCCTTCCTCCCCATCAACCTCCTGCAGTGAGTACAGATCCATACATAGATTCTATTTCTATGTCATTTTATTTCTATGTTATGGTACATTTAGTCATTAATGAAGGTTAATGCCTGAATCACAGTAGTTCTCAGTCCTTTTCAGGGTACACACACACACACACACACACACACACACACACACACACACACACACACACACACACACACACACACACACACACACACACACACACATACACACACACACACACACATACACACACGCACACTTTCCATTGACAGCCTGGGTTGTTGATGTTCTTGCTCCAGATCCATATCAGTAGGCAGCTCGTCTGAGACACAGAAGACTCAGAGTGGTGGTGAGTGTGTGAAATGAGACTGTGCTCTGTCTAACCCTCCCAAGGCTTCAGCTCTGCTGCAACTCCGCCTGGTTCTGATCTAACTGCTGGCTTCCCAAAGACAAGCAGACTTACAGCACAGTTCAACTCTGAGGCGGTTTCCTGGACATTTTCAATGGAGCAATCGGCCCTACATGTTAAATGTAACAAACGTTTTCTACCTCTGATGAGGCTATGAAGAGAATTGGAAGCCTCTATTGTCACTGTACTCCATTCTGTGGGCTCCCTCTGTCCAGGAACTTCTAGTCCTGACACACAACCAGCGGTGCCTCTGTATCTCAGCTGTCTTTGTGCTAAATGCAGCCCACTACCACTGTGTTGTTGGCTTGGCTTCCTCTAGGCGGATGGTGTTAGCACGGTTCCCTACCCTGGCTGGCCTGGTTAATAACCCCCCCATGTTGCACGGTCCTGGTCCAGGCTTCGGCCTGGCCACCTCGTCTTCCTGTGAGGGCTTCACAGAGCAGCAGACCAGCTTCATGGAGCCCTGCGCTAATACTCAGGCCAGGAGCCGTGGCGCGGGTAAGAAAAAAGCTTGTAGAGAAATACATGGAAGATTGAAGGCAATTTGGCTGCGTTTAGACAGGCAGCCCAATTCTGATATTTTGCCCAATTATTGGCAAAAGATTTGCTCTGATTGGTTAAAAGACCAATTAGTGGCAAAAGATCAGAATTGATCTGCATGTGTAAACAGCCTTTTATGGTGTGCTGCCCATCTCATTCAATAACAGAACCAGTCACACAGCAACACGGACCAACTAGCCTGGTCCCAGATACGTTTGCAGTTGGCTATACGGCGCAGACAGATCTGAGAGCAGGCTATAGATCAACTCCGCTCCGTCAATAACAGGACAGGATAGATACTGTATTGCTCACAGGGAACTTTATGTCTGCCTGTTGCATGTCATGGCATGTTGAATGACATGTCCAGCTAATGTTCATTGTCCAGCTGGTTATTTGTGTTATGGGTGCTTTGACAACCAGAGTTTGTGTATATGAAGAGTTGATTGGTTGCATGAAATCAGTTTTTCATCTACTCACATTGCTTGAATGGAACCATGAATTTGTGTTGAAAAGTAACAGTCCTAAATAGAACAGCAGGAAGCCCTTCTACATAGACAATTCATCCAGTTCTTTCTGTATAAAACCAAATCATTTTTTTTAGGATGGTGACAATTGTTTTGAGAAAGGTGCAGCCTGCTCAATGAGTTCACACTGTTCTGCAAATCAATTTAGGGACTTCCTGTGGTAAAATAAGTTAACTTTTTTTGTTTGTAAGGACTTTGAGTGCTGTTACTGCAATAGTACTGTACAGTGCATTCGGGAAAGTATTCAGACCCCTTCCCTTTTTCCACGTTTTGTTACCTTACAGCCTTATTCTAAAATTGATGAAATCTTTTTTTCCCCTCATAAATCTACACACAATACCCCATAATGACAAAGCAAAACCAGGTTTTTATACATTTTTGTAAATGTATTCCAAATAAAAAAACAGAAATACCTTATTTACAGTATATTACTACTGAAATACTTTTGCATTTCAGCCCGATAGGAAGTTGTCGTTGCCTTCATTGTATGATGACATGTCAAACATTTTAGTGTCGATGACAGATTTGTTGGCTTGTTTTTCTTTTACCATTTTTTTTCTCCTCAATTTCTAGAACGGCTTCAAATGTTTGTCCCAGTCCGCTTACTAGAAATGGGCTTCTCTATGAGACATATCTACAAGGCCATGGAGGCAGCAGGTATTGCTGTCGCTGCGCTCTGTGTGTTTAGTGTGGTGTGTGTACTGTGTGCTCCATCCGCTTCCTGTGTTGTAAGGCTAGTTCCTGCTTTTCCAGAGGGGTCTGGGTTTCTGTCTTTTAGGCCTACTCCTATGTCTTTCCTCTTTGCATGCGGTCGATCGAAACGTGGCGTAGTATAGACACTAGTATTTTACAATCAAGGGTTGGAACCAAAATTATTTTCCAATCGTTTCGTTCTGAAAATAACCGTTATTTTATTAATTCCATTCCACTGTTCTGACAAGGAAAATAACGTTCTGAACCGGTTCGGACCCATAAGAAAGTTTGTTTATATTGTTTTTTTTTAAACCTCAGAAATCTATGTTTTTTTTACATTTAGCTCGGCGTTAAATTACTTCACCAATCAGTGCTGATAGAGCAGCTTGCTATGGTGCGGGCAAGCTATAGTTGTTTACATGCGTGATGGACAGACAAGTGTAGGGCATGAGATGCGACTGAACTTTTTTCTGGTGGGGAGAGAGCGAGAGAGGTTGGAGGAGAAGGCTTCGCTTGAAGCGCTGGGCATCTTGTTATGACATGCATTATATGAATTAGGCCTGCAGAATTATGCCTATGTAGGAGCGACTTCTATGGAGGAACTTTAAAATGTCTTTGAACTCCCGAGAGTTGGCTTAATGTTGGACAAGAGTTACTGTAGCTAGCTAACAAGCTTGTGTGTGCAGAGCAGCACCAGAATTAAAAACACGTCTTACCTTTTTGTAGTTAATAAATCCAATGTGAAACGTGATAACTATAGTATCCTTAATTAGCATTGAGAAAGTTTATTCCGTTCTTCTCTATTAAAAATCTGAATCACGCTGCTACATCAGTAGGATACAGTAGCCTATGCTTCGGAGAGGGAGGGGCAGGTAACCTGCACACACACTGGCAAAGATTTTCAGCTGGCAGGCAGATACTGGAAGAAGTTTCTGAGTGACAGAGTGAAGGCTTTGCATAGGCGCTTTGTTGCGTTTTTTTTTGTGGACTGGAAAAGAAATCCTAAAACATAAAATAACGTTATTAACCGGTTCCCTTGCTTTAAAAAAAAAAAAAAAACGGTTCTGTTCCGGAACAGTATAAATCACTTTCATTCCCGGTTCTGATTCTGGTCCTCTAACTAAAAATGTTGTTCTTTTTTTATTTTGTTCCCTGAACTGGTTCCAACTCCTGATTTACAATAGACATAGATGTTGTTAGGCATTTTTTTCATTAGATTATAATAGAAAAATTATATATCGTGATTCATGAATTTAACTTTTTCAAACCAGCCAGCAAATATGTGAAATAATAGGCTCATGGTGATACAAATGGTAATTTTCTGTTCCCTCTCCTTGGCATACTGTACCACACTCAAATCTGTCTGGCTCCTCTCAATTAAGCCCTCTTAACCAGGTTTCTGGACTACTTTATCTAATTTTACTGTATAGTGAGAAAGCATTTTAGATATTGATATTGATTCATATACAGTTCAGGTTAATTGTAAACACCACTGTTTGGTTAAGCACATGAATCCGCACGTGCATGTTTTCAATACAAATTCTATTTTATACTTATCCTATTAACCTAGTCGTTGAATTAGATTCAATAGGACCCTCACTCTCCGTCTCTCACACTTTTGTTTGACTTCTTTACTCCTTCGCTAGTACTGTCGTCCTTCTTCCCCATATTATTTTGGATTGAATGTACTACCATCACAAACTTTCCAATCTAACACTCTGTATAATGTGTCCCTTTCAAATGATTGACTTTGACTTCTATTGTCATTGCCTTTATGCAATATCCCCCTTTTTAAAAAGGGCCTGTGTCCCCTCACTTGGACTTGATCTCTTACCTCTCCTTGACCTTTGACCCCAGGTGTGGCTGGTGAGGTAGACTCGCGGACCATCGAGGTGCTTGCTAGCTGGATGTTGGAGCACCCCCTGACTGAGGAGCTGCAGATGGAGAGGCAGCCAGCAGGAGCCTCCACCACTGAAACCCCCTCCCCTGACGGACCGGAGACCGTACAGTGCCCCGAGGCCCCCACCAGCGTACCCAACGAAAGGTCAGACACAGAAACAACCTTTTTTTTTTTTTATCAATTGAGTTAAGGGTAGTAGAGCTGTGTCGATTAATCAGCCATAAATTCAATATAATTGTTTGAAGAAAAATGAAAGACACAAGTCAGTTCGAAAGATTGAGATCAATAGATTATTCACAGAAACAAAGATTGTGTTGGCTTGGTTGAGTTGGAAGATTAGTTACTGTTATGTTATTGTGTTGCAGTCTGCTTGCGGGCCTGGACCTGGTGGAGAGGGAGAACTTCCTAGATGTCCACCTGACCAGGAACAGGCCTCCCCCGGCCAGACGCCAGCGCTCCAGCTTGGGGCACAGAACCTCCTTTAGGAGAGCAGGTCAGCACAACCTCCAACAGGAAGATATCTGGGTAGCTGACCTGAAGCTCTCTGTCTGTGACATTGATTGGATTCTATCTGAGACTAAGGGGATATCATGTGGTGTCCCTCTGGGCTCATACTAGGACCTCTATTGTTCCTGTTACATGTAAATGAAATTCCAGCAGCAGTGAAATGTAAACTCCTGCTGTATGCAGACAACTCTGCCTTGCTTGTGTTATCAAAGGATTCTGTGTGGGTTGAGGGGCATTAAGCAAAGTGCAGTACAATGCTTTCATATGTTATCCTCTTTAAGGATTAATATGTGAGGCTATGTACTAAACATCCAAAGATTTCAAGACTAAAGGCTGGTTTATACTACGGGTGTGTTCGTACATTTAATCTGGAGTGCCAGAGTGCGCTCTGGGCGTTCGTAAATTCAGAGCGTTGTCAGATTGGCCGTTCGTAAATTCAGAGCGTTGTCAGATTGGCCGTTCGTAAATTCAGAGCGTTGTCAGGTTGGCCGTTCGTAAATTCAGAGCGTTGTCAGGTTGGCCGTTCGTAAATTCAGAGCGTTGTCAGATTGGCCGTTCGTAAATTCAGAGCGTTGTCAGATTGGCCGTTCGTAAATTCAGAGCGTTGTCAGGTTGGCCGTTCGTAAATTCAGAGCGTTGTCAGATTGGCCGTTCGTAAATTCAGAGCGTTGTCAGATTGGCCGTTCGTAAATTCAGAGCGTTTCGCTCTCGGAGCACTCACTGGACGCTCTGGCCCGAAAAGTAGGTTTGATCCGAGCGTTCTGACCTAACAGCAGTCAAGCACCCAAGCTAACTGGCTAACGTTGGATAGCTTGCTAGTTACTAATTAGAGAACTGACCATTTTACTAGTCCCAGCGGAGCTGGTAAGGCTGTTTTTTATGTTATCCAGAGCATTGGTGACTGCAACTGTGCTGCTAGCAACAATATAATTACAATTTTTTTGCCAACGTTTACTGACACCGACCATATTCAACGGGTGTTGAGCATTCGTAAATTCGTCAGTTATTCTGCGCTCTGGCACAATCAGACGAGAGTGCTCTGAAATCGGAGCAGATAGCCAGAGCGAATGTACAAGCTACGTCTATAGACAGTTATCGCAGTGACATCATAAACATTCTATTAAAATAGTTACTTGCATAGTGCAGACTTTTGTTTACATGTTGCTAGCTAGCTAAACAATGAACCATAAACTCATAACGTTACTACCCTGCATGAATCTGCAGGAAGCTAACCAACCAGGGTCAATGTTAGCTAGCTAACATTAGGCTATAACTAGCAATGCAAATGGCTCTGAGAGACAAATAATATTACTACATAGATCATTCATGTAACGTTAGCTAGCCAGCCAGCTAACGTTAGCATACTAGCTAATACACTTTAACTTGAAAGGAAAACTACTTTCTGACAAAATTAGAAATGTGTAATATCTGAAAATGTAGCTAGCTAGACTCTCTTACTCGTATACATGGATGGACGCTTCTCCCTCTCTGTCACGGATGCCATGGTTGCCCTTAGTTTGAAGATGTAATCCGGACCCTTCTGTGTTCTCTTTTCGACTCCGTCTGCATATTTGCAATCAAACGCCAGAATTTTCTCCATCTCCTTAGCTATCATACTCTAATTCTACTTATTTCAAAACTCGGTCCTCCAGAAAGTGAAGAGCAATACTTATGCAGTTCTACTACGTGATATCTTTCAAAAAAGCTGCGTTAGAAATTATTACTGACACATACTGACTAGCTCATGTTATAGACAGAAGTGTGCTACATGGCAGACCAATCTGAACTCATCTCACGGCATGTCCAGCCCACTTTTTCTGTGGCTAAACCAACTAGGCTCATAATTTAACAATGTTATTTGTATTTACAGATGGCATACAAGTTTGTTATTAAGGCACATGAAAGTTAACGTTCCCACAAGGCATTACTGCCAAAAAACGCATACATTTAAAAAAATAAAAATACAAGTTTAAGTTAAAATGTCTCTCCTGTGAAGTAGTGACGTTCAACATACGCCTAGTTTCCTGAAAAGAGTCACAAACAGTTGAAGTCGGAAGTTTACATACACCATAGCCAAATACATTTAAATGCAGTTTTTCACAATTCCTGACATTTAATCCTAGTAAAAATAACCTGTTTTACGGCAGTTAGGATCACCACTTTATTTTCAGAATGTGAAATGTCAGAATAATATTAGATAATTATTTATTTCAGCTTTTATTTCTTTCATCATATTCCCAGTGGGTCAGAATTTTACATACACTCAATTAGTATTTGGTAGCATTGCCTTTAAATTGTTTAACTTGGGTCAAATGTTTTGGGTAGCCTTCAACAAGCTCCCCACAATAAGTTGGGCGAATGTTGGCCCATTCCTTCTGAGCTGGTGTAACTGGTTTGTAGGCCTCCTTGCTCACACGTGCTTTTTCAGTTCTGCCCACAAATTTTCTATAGGATTGAGGTCAGGGCTTTGTGATGGCCACTCCAATACCTTGACTTTTTGTCCTTAAGACATTTTGCCACAACTTTCGAGGTATGCTTGGGGTCAATGTCCATTTGAAAGACCCATTTGCGACCAAGCTTTAACTTCCTGCTTGATGTCTTGAGATGTTGCTTCAATATATCCAGATAATTTTCCTGCCTCATGATGCCATCTATTTTGTGAAGTGCACCAGTCCCTCCTGCAGCAAAACACCCCCACAACATGATGCTGCAAGCATCGGCTTGTAAGCATCCCCCTTTTTCCTCCAAACATAACAATAGTCATTATGGCCAAACAGTTCTATTTTTGTTTCATCAGACCAGAGGACATTTCTCCAAAAAGTACGATCTTTGTCCCCATGTGCAGTTGCAAACCGCAGTCTGGCTTTTTTATGGTAGTTTTGGGGCAGTGGCTTCTTCCTTGCTGAGCGGCCTTTCAGGTTATGTTTTTTTATGTCGATATAGGACTCGTTTTACTGTTGATATAGATACTTTTGTAACTGTTTCCTCCAGCATCTTCACAAGGTCCTTTGCTGTTGTTCTGGGATTGATTTGCACTTTTCACACCAAAGTATGTTCATCTCCAGGAGACAGAACATGTCTCCTTCCTGAGCTGTATTTTTTATTTTATTTTATATATTTTACATTTATTTAACTAGGCAAGTCAGTTCAGAAGAAATACATTTTTTCAATGACGGTCTAGGAACAGTGGGCTAACTGCCTTGTTCAGGGGCAGAACGACGGCTGTGTGCTCCCATGGTGTTTATACTTGCATACTATTGCGTACTATTGTTTGTACAGATGAACGTGGTACCTTCAGGGGTTTGGAAATTGCTGAGTTTGAAGGTAGGCCTTGAAATACATCCACAGGTACACCTCCAGTTGACTCAAATGATGTCAATTAGCCTCTCAGAAGCTTCTAACGCCATGACATCATTTTCTGGTATTTTCCAAGTTGTTTAAAGGCACAGTCAACTTAGTATATGTAAACTTCTGACCCACTGGAATTGTGATTAAGTGAAATAATCGATATCTGTCTTTCATGTTATCCTCTAGGGGGGGGGTATCTGTCTTTCATATGTTATCCTCTGGGCAGCTATCTGTCTTTCACATGTTATCCTCTGGGCAGTATCTGTCTTTCATATGTTATCCTCTGGGCAGCTATCTGTCTTTCATATGTTATTCTCTGGGCAGCTATCTGTCTTTCACATGTTATCCTCTGGGCAGTATCTGTCTTTCATATGTTATCCTCTGGGCAGATATCTGTCTTTCATATGTTATCCTCTGGGCAGCTATCTGTCTTTCACATGTTATCCTCTGGGCAGATATCTGTCTTTCATATGTTATCCTCTGGGCAGATATCTGTCTTTCATATGTTATCCTCTGGGATTCTATCTGTCTTTTTAAGTGTAAATAAAGAAGGGGGAAAAGACTATTCAGAGACAGTCATGTACTGTTCATTGTGACTCTTTTCTTCTTGCTAACCTACTATATTTCCACCACTATCCTTTCTTCATCTAGACTCTCCGTCCCCCAACCCCATCCCACCGCTGTACAGGCAGGACCCAGGGGTGTCTGAGTGGCCGGAGCGGGCGGAGACGCACCCCTTCGCTGCTGAGGAGGAGTCAGAGCTGGGGTACATGGATGACCCCTACCATGAAGAGCCCTACGAGGAGCTACAGTTCAGAGAGTTCATCAGCTCGGAGAGAGACACCCTCTGGATGGTCGAGGTACTACATCACAATCACAGATCCGGGAAAGATATATAAGCGCGATGACGTTTAGGTTAAAAACATGACGTTTTTGGCCGCCCAACGGCCTTCGTTTTAAAAGAGAAAACAGTAGGATAGGACTAGAAAAAAAGGTTTAGGCCAGGGTTGGAACCAATTCCATTTTAAATCAGTCAATTTCAGGCAGGTAAGTGTAAAAGTAGAATTGATCCCAACCCTGGTTCGGTCCAGTTGATATGGTTGTTGTTTCCCACAGGGGGGAGAGGAGCACCAGCCCCATGACATGGTACAGTGTGAGCTGTGTAACACCCTGACTCTGCAGTTCAACAACCACATGAAGAGGCATCACCCGGGCTGTGGCCAGAGCGCTGGGCGGCGAGGGTACCGCTCCACCGGGGCGTATGTGGACGGGTGGTTCGGAGGGGAGTGTGGGTCCGGTAGCCCTTACTACCTGCTTTGTAGCACCTGTAGAGAGAAGTACCTGGCAGCTAACCTAGGGGAGATTGGATCCAAACATGACCGGTGAGTAAGAAATACACTTTATGCTTAAGAATGCCTTTTTGTGTGCAGGAGTCACACACACACATATGCTCTATTCATAGTCCTTCGAGCAGCATAGTAACACTGTAGATGCTTGTTAAAAGTACTACAACAGTTGAGTCTGTCAGTCACTCCCAGGCATATTGTTTCTCTCTCCTCAGAATGAAAGGGCTTGCTTCTGATTTAATTGGAAGACTGGACAGCACCTCCGATGGTAAGGATTTGACCCTCTATTTTGTTACGGTTTCTTCTGCTCTGTGAATCATATGTTTAAGTGACTCCCTTAACCTCTTATTATGGACTTATGCCTCAGTGAACCAATGTTTTCTTATGATAAATTCACCATGTGCTCGGAGACAATGAATCGTCTGGTGAATCATATCCAGGTCCCCCCTCACAAAAGAGGTTTCTAACCTCAAGGGTCTTAAATAAAGGTTACATGAAAATATGAATAAATACATTTAAAATAAATAAAAAGATGACTCATGAAGGTATCTTCTTCTTCCAACCCATAAGACTGGGAGCTGGGCCCGCTAGATGACTCTGACCCAGACCGGCTGACTGGGCTGGAGGACTTTGGGGTGTTGCTGAGGCCTCTGGGTCTGAGTGAGAAGAAGTTGGTGCCAGACCCCATCCCCTTCACAGAAAACGACCCGCTGGGAGCGCTGGTCAACAGCACCAGTAACCCTGACGGGTCCATGATCCAGAAAGGTATTGTACTTCACATACAGCAGTATGCAGCAAACTAGGGTTGCAGAATACCCAAATTGTACCAAAACTCCATGGTTGGAGAATTTCTGGAATCAACTGCAAGGAAATTCTCCAACCTACAATTCTTCAACTGGGATTTCTGAAAAAATCAGAGAATTCGTGGGAAGGTTTCAAACTAACGCAAAAATGCAGTCCAAATTCTGTGAAATATCTTCAAATGGTCACACAGATGTTGTAATGTATTGTGTATCTCTGGTATACAGGTGTGGTCAGCACTGACACTAAGGGATTAGGTTCCTCCGGCCCTCTGACTCTGGGGGAGCAGGCTGCATCGCTGAGAGACCCTCAGGACAGACTGCAGGCTCTAAGGAGAGTCACCTCTACAGCCCAGATACTACTGGCATACAGCATGGTGATGAGAGCACTCTCCCAAACATCCTCTAGGTCGGTTGGTTTGTTTAATTGGATCGGTATCTTACAATGTGGGGTAGCCTAAGGTTCAGAGTCCATCAACAACATATTCCATTCTACTGTACAGTGGCTACATTCCAGGCTCCTCCTCTGATGAGGTATTTCTATACACATTTGCTACTGAGAACTAGCTTGTTATTTCACCTCCAAAACGTTGTTTTGTTAGTCTTATGAAACCTTTTAAATTGGTCTGAAAACAGTGAGCTGGAAGCTTCTGTTATTGTTTTTCTGACAGGCCAAATGTCAGAGTATTCATCAAACAATTCCTGTGCCGTTGTTCTAGTGATAAATTGGTTTTAAAACGTTACGGATCATATGTTACGGTTAATAGCTCAGTATTAAAACACTACAGGGCTGTGATCTGTTACTGTAGAACACTACAGGGCTGTGATCTGTTACCTGTAGAACTCTACAGGGCTGTGATCTGTTACTGTAGAACACTACAGGGCTGTGATCTGTTACTGTAGAACACTACAGGGCTGTGATCTGTTACTGTAGAACACTACAGGGCTGTGATCTGTTACTGTAGAACTCTACAGGGCTGTGATCTGTTACTGTAGAACACTGCAGGGCTGTAATATGTTACCTGTAGAACACACTAGGTTGTAATCTGTTACACTTGTGGTCCCCAATTGTGTGGAAAATGGGAATACAATTGTGTTCCCCTCATATCACACATCTATCTCTCCTCCCCTCCCTCCCTCTCTTATTTTTCTTTCTTTATACTTCTCTCCCTCTCTTGCCCAGTGTGTCAGTGTGCAGTGCCTCTAGTGGTCTGGAGGGCTTGGGCCTGGCAGACATCCGTATCCTGGTGCGTCTGATGTGCCTTGCGGCGGCAGGCCGGGTCCATACCAGTGTTGACCAGCAAGGGGTGGCAGGGGGTAGCAGAAGCTGTGGAGGGGCTACAGAGAGAAGCAGCTCTGCCTTCGTCTCCTTCCTCAGCTCAGCTATAGGCAGCCTGGTCTCACACAGCCCCACAGCATACAGGGAGCTGGTGGACATCTGCACTCAGGTGTGTGAGTCTGTACTCGGGCTGGCTCCATATGTCTTAGACTGTCTACCAAGGTTGGGGTTAATTCCATTTCAATTCAGGAAGTAAACTTCAAATTCCAACTCCAATTGTATGTCTTACAAATGTCTTAGGTTTGGCGTAGTCGGCAGGATATGGAATTTCGTTTTTCTTCTGGAATTGACCCCAACCTTGGTGTCTACATTTTTCCATCACCGTCTGTAGAATATATGGTTCTCTTGTAACTGTAATCTTTCTCTACTTACACTAATGACACCCCTTGGTCTGGTTCTAGGATCTGATGGCAGCTGCCACAGGGATGAACCTTGGTGCCATCAGTGATCCTGCACAGAGAGTTCGTCTGACCTCCACCCTGAAGAGGGCGCCACAACAAGATGTCACACCCCTCACACCTCCCACCTTCCTGGTCACACAGAGTCTGGTCTCCCTGCTCACAGAGAAGGGCATCCGTTACCGCTATTCCCCAGACAGAACCATTACCGAGCAGCATGAGTCTAAAGGTGAGAGGAAGATACTTTTATGCCAAAGTCACAGAATAAGTTATGTTTGGTAAGGTACATATTTTTCAGGTAGTACATCCACATTGCACTCTGTAGCATTTCCCCCCTACTGGACACAACCCTGTAGAGAGGTTTGATTGGTTGGTGCTACCTCATGACGGCTGTTGTGTTTCCCCGATTGGTCCAGGTCCAGAGGCTAATAGTCCGTCTGCTGCAGTACCTCCTCCCCAGGTGGGGGCGAGAGTGGGCCCTCTGGAGCTTGCCAACGCCCTGGCTGCCTGTGCCCTGTCTGCCAGGCTGACCAGTAAACACCGTCAGTGGGCAGCCCAGCAGCTGGTCCAGGCCCTGGCAGCCTCAGAGAGGGAGAGGGACAACCCCATCCGGCCTCAGACCTATAGCGACATGGCTGGAGACCTGAGGAAGTGTCCTCTGAAGAAGCTAGAGGGACATCACGGCAGGGTACGAGACTAAGATATTTAGGCTCGAATATTCATATCCTCTCTCCTCACATCCTTCTCAAACCGCATTGAAGGAGATGGTCTGAGGGGAGTGACCTTGGACCATCTCTTCCAATGAGGTTTGAGGAGAGAGGAAAGACTAATTGAAAAAGCCCTAGTGAAAAGTGATGCTTACTAATGAGGTTCCTATGATCAGTTCCTGTTTGTTGGATACTGATGTTGACCCCGGTTGTTGTTGTTGTAGGTGACTAGCTGTACTTGGAACAATGAGCAGGGTCTGTTGGCCACTGGAGCTCAGGACGGGACAGTCAGATTGTGGGACGTCAACCAGAACACTGCTGACCTGCAGTGCACACATTCTTGTAGCATCAGGTATCATCATGACATAACAGTATGGGCCAATACTTCAGAAATGCATCCTTCTTAGTTTCCTTGAGATCAGTTCAGCTCACATAAAGGCAAGGTTACCACCTTATTACTTCCACCAATGCAACCAAGGGTGAAAAGAAGGATGCATTTCTAAAGTATTGGAACAGGGACATGAAAGATGTGTTGCTGTTGGGAGTAGAGAGCTAATGCCAATCCTGTCCTATTCCCCCAGTGATGACAGACGGAGCTCTGAGGCAGCAGGTGGAGCTCACCTGGTGTCTCCTGTCTACTGGAGCTCTGGAGGTACCCTTCTCGCTGCTTTCCAAAACAAGATCATCAACATCTGGACTGTCAACGGTATGTACAGTAGTAACGGGTCCTCAAACCTTTTAACAATGTGTGTAGTTCAGCTGTGTTTTCAAATGTTCGGATGCTCTGATGAAGGTCAACCGTGACCGAAAGCTTGGCCAAAAAAAAGTTTTTTCCGATGATCTTCATTTCATATGTTGAAAGCATTAAATATGTATCTTATCTGAGATTCTGATCAATGGTCTTTTTAAATTAAAATTAATCCCAAACTTTATCATTCATTTATAATCTCTGTGTTGTGGTTCATTCAGGAGCCCAGGGCCACGTGGAGGCCCAGCCGTCCTGGGTGACAGCCCTCTCCTGGGTGCAGACCTCCAGCCCCTTCCCCTCCCAGGGGGGCATCGCCGGGAAGGATGCCCAGCCAGAGAGCCTGTTGGTGGGCCGTCTGGACGGATCCCTCTGCTGGCTGCAGGTCACTGAAGACTTCACCATTGAGAGCACCGAGCTCACCCGCTGCCACAGGAAAGAATGTGAGTTACATTTATACTGACTGACTGCTGATCTATTAAGTGGCTATTTTTTTATTATTATTATATAGAGGAAACAAGGGCTCAAATATAGCTGCCAGCAGCCACAACATGGGGCCAAGCCAAGTTGCCATTAAGTCAGAAATGGCTTTGTTTATGACAATGAGTAGTGTTCTCAGTGGTCGTGGACTGGTTGATGTGTGATATCTTGCTCCTCTCACTCCCCTCCCAGCTCCTCAGTGTGTGGCGTGGCACAGTGTAGACAAGCCCTTTGCTGTGGGTTACCCTGATGGGAAAATCCTACTGGCTACCGCTGGATCCTACGAGACTGAACAGCCCCTACTACTGTCTGCCTTCCCTGTAAGTCAACACAGACTTTTACATCCATATTGTTGTGTAGTCATTTTACAGGCCACTCTTTTAACTAACTCTGTCGCGTCGTTACCATTGTAAGCAACGTTCTACTGACTCTGCAGCCATTGTGATGTCCTAAAGTAGAACGGGGACTAATGACTCTTTCGTTTAATTTACACTATATGGGCTTCGGAATATGACGCGATTGCTAAATTAGGCGCAAATTTAGTAGGAAGCAACTTTGCCATCATCATCATGTTGTCAAATTTACTTTAGACAGTTGGCGATGTCATTAGCTAGCAAAGTTCGTCAAAAATAGCTAGCAATGCTAACATTAGCAAGCTAAAATCTGGCGGTCTCCTCTCAATCTCAATCTAGCTAGCTAGGGTTATACTAAAGTCAATCTGGCAACATCAAAATGACGACAAAAGGGTTTCCTACTAATTAGACTCACTCTCACGACTAAATGTCCTCTCACTGTCAACTGCATTTATTTTCAGCAAACTTAACATGTGTAAATATTTGTATGGACATAAGATTCAACAATTGAGACATAAACTGAACAAGTTCCACAGACATGTGACTAACAGAAATGGAATAATGTGTCTCTGAACAAAGTGGGGGTCAAAATCAAAAGTAACAGTCAGTATCTGGTGTGGCCACCAGCTGCATTAAGTACTGCAGTGCATCTCCTCCTCATGGATTGCACCAGATTTGCCAGTTCTTGCTGTGAGATGTTACCCCACTCTTCCACCAAGGCACCTGCAAGTTCCCGGACATTTCTGGGGGGAATGTCCCTAGCCCTCACCCTCCGATCCAACAGGTCCCAGACGTGCTCAATGGGATTGAGATCCAGGCTCTTCGCTGGCCATGGCAGAACACTGACATTCCTGTCTTGCAGGAAATCACGCACAGAACGAGCAGTATGGCTGGTGGCATTGTCATGCTGGAGGGTCATGTTAGGATGAGCCTGCAGGAAGGGTACCACATGAAGGAGGAGGATGTCTTCCCTGTAACGCACAGTGTTGAGATTGCCTGCAATGACAAAAAGCTCAGTCCGATGATACTGTGACACACCGCCCCAGACCATGACGGACCCTCCACCTCCAAATCGATCCCGCTCCAGAGTACAGGCCTCGGTGTAATGCCCATTCCTTCGACGATAAACGCGAATCCGACCATCACCCCTGGTGAGACAAAACCGCAACTCATTAGTGAAGAGCACATTTGTTTGGTCCAGCGATGGTGGGTTTGTGCCCGTAGGCGACGTTGTTGCCAGTGATGTCTGGTGAGGACCTGCCTTACAACAGGCCTACAAGCCCTCAGTCCAGCCTCTCTCAACCTATTGCAGACAGTCTGAGCACTGATGGAGGGATTGTGCGTTCCTGGTGTAACTCGGGCAGTTGTTGTTGCCATCCTGTACCTGTCCCGCAAGTGTGATGTTCAGATGTACCGATCCTGTGCAGGTGTTGTTACACGTGGTCTGCCACTGCGAGGACGATCAGCTGTCTGTCCTGTCTCCCTGTAGCACTGTCTTAAGCGTCTCACAGTACGGACATTGCAATTTATTGCCCTGGCCACATCTGCAGTCCTCATGCCTCCTTGACCGCATGCCTAAGGCACGTTCACTCAGATGAGCAGGGACCTTGGACATTTTTCAGAGTCAGTAGAAAGGCCTCTTTAGTGTCCTAGTTTTCATAACTTGGATATTACTTGCCTGCCGTCTGTAAGCTGTTAGTGTCTTAACGACCGTTCCACAGGTCTCTGTTCATTAATTGCTTATGGTTCATTGAACAAGCATGGGAAACAGTGTTTAAACCCTTTACAATGAAGATCTGTCAAGTTATTTGGATTTTTATGAATTATCTTTGAAAGACAGGATCCTGAAAAAGGGACGTTTATTTTTTTGTTGAGTTTATTTGGTTTCAGAAATGCCATCTTGTTTTAAAGCCACAGGAAGGCACTCTAGACCAAATCTTCACCAGCGCCCAATGAGGATACATTGAGTAGAATGCTCAGCTGATCATCAGTCCTAAAACAAAAGTTCAAAACAGTGTGACGCAATGTGCCATCAATGATTACTTGAAAATACAGTAAATTATTTCAATTCAGAAAACTAAGCTGAAAACAACACATCCAGGAAATCCAAGATTGCAAGCAAAATATTTGTCATATTCAGTCAGAATTATCCATTTACCTGATGTAGCCAGCCCTCCTCACGTCTCTCTCCATCCATCTCTCTCCCTCCATCTCTCTCTCTCTCTGTCGCTCTGTCTGTGTCTGTCTCTCTCTCTCTCTCTCTCTCTCTCTCTCTCTCTCTCCTCTCTCTCTCTCTCTCTCTCTCTCTCTCTCTCTCTCTCTCTCTCTCTCTCTCTCTCTCTCTCTCTCTCTCTCTCTCTCTCTCTCTCTCTCTCTCTCTCTCTCTCTCTCTCCAGGAGAGTGTCAGCATCCTGCGCTGGGACCCCACGGGTCACCTCCTCCTCTCCACGGGCCGTTCTGAGGTGGTGAAGATCTGGGGGCGGGCGGGAGGCACCTGGATCACCCTCCACTCCCTGTTCCACACAGGCACCGTCAACACGGCCGAGTGGTGCCCGCTGCCAGGCAGAGGTCCCGAACCACGCCTTATGATGGCTGTGTGAGTACCAGGGAATAAGGGGAAAGTGTGAGTACCAGGGAATAAGGGGAGAGTGTGAGTACCAGGGAATAAGGGGAGAGTGTGAGTACCAGGGAATAAGGGGAGAGTGTGAGTACCAGGGAATAAGGGGAGAGTGTGAGTACCAGGGAATAAGGGGAGAGTGTGAGTACCAGGGAATAAGGGGAGAGTGTGAGTACCAGGGAATAAGGGGAGAGTGTGAGTACCAGGGAATAAGGGGAGAGTGTGAGTACCAGGGAATAAGGGGAGAGTGTGAGTACCAGGGAATAAGGGGAGAGTGTGAGTACCAGGGAATAAGGGGAGAGTGTGAGTACCAGGGAATAAGGGGAGAGTGTGAGTACCAGGGAATAAGGGGAGAGTGTGAGTACCAGGGAATAAGGGGAGAGTGTGAGTACCAGGGAATAAGGGGAGAGTGTGAGTACCAGGGAATAAGGGGAGAGTGTGAGTACCAGGGAATAAGGGGTGTGTGAGTACCAGGGAATAAGGGGAGTGTGAGTACCAGGGAATAAGGGGAGTGTGAGTACCAGGGAATAAGGGGAGTGTGAGTACCAGGGAATAAGGGGAGTGTGAGTACCAGGGAATACGGGGAGAGTGTGAGTACCAGGGAATAAGGGGAGTGTGATTACCAGGGAATATTGGAGAGTGTGTGAGTACCAGGGAATAAGGGAGAGTGTGAGTACCAGGGAATACGGGGAGAGTGTGTGAGTACCAGGGAATACGGGGAGAGTGTGTGAGTACCAGGGAATACGGGGAGAGTGTGTGAGTACCAGGGAATAAGGGAGAGTGAGTACCAGGGAATACGGGGAGAGTGTGTGAGTACCAGGGAATAAGGGGAGAGTGTGTGAGTACCAGGGAATAAGGGGAGTGTGAGTACCAGGGAATAAGGGGAGTGTGAGTACCAGGGAATACGGGGAGAGTGTGAGTACCAGGGAATACGGGGAGAGTGTGAGTACCAGGGAATAAGGGGAGTGTGATTACCAGGGAATATTGGAGAGTGTGTGAGTACCAGGGAATAAGGGAGAGTGTGAGTACCAGGGAATAAGGGAGAGTGTGAGTACCAGGGAATACGGGGAGAGTGTGTGAGTACCAGGGAATACGGGGAGAGTGTGTGAGTACCAGGGAATAAGGGAGAGTGTGTGAGTACCAGGGAATAAGGGGAGAGTGTGTGAGTACCAGGGAATAAGGGGAGAGTGTGTGAGTACCAGGGAATAAGGGGAGAGTGTGTGAGTACCAGGGAATAAGGGGAGAGTGTGAGTACCAGGGAATAAGGGGAGAGTGTGAGTACCAGGGAATAAGGGGAGAGTGTGAGTACCAGGGAATAAGGGGAGAGTGTGAGTACCAGGGAATAAGGGGAGAGTGTGAGTACCAGGGAATAAGGGGAGAGTGTGAGTACCAGGGAATAAGGGGAGAGTGTGAGTACCAGGGAATAAGGGGAGAGTGTGAGTACCAGGGAATAAGGGGAGAGTGTGAGTACCAGGGAATAAGGGGAGAGTGTGAGTACCAGGGAATAAGGGGAGAGTGTGAGTACCAGGGAATAAGGGGAGAGTGTGAGTACCAGGGAATAAGGGGAGAGTGTGAGTACCAGGGAATAAGGGGAGAGTGTGAGTACCAGGGAATAAGGGGAGAGTGTGAGTACCAGGGAATAAGGGGAGAGTGTGAGTACCAGGGAATAAGGGGAGTGTGAGTACCAGGGAATACGGGGAGAGTGTGAGTACCAGGGAATAAGGGGAGTGTGATTACCAGGGAATATTGGAGAGTGTGTGAGTACCAGGGAATAAGGGAGAGTGTGAGTACCAGGGAATACGGGGAGAGTGTGTGAGTACCAGGGAATAAGGGGAGAGTGTGTGAGTACCAGGGAATAAGGGGAGAGTGTGAGTACCAGGGAATAAGGGGAGAGTGTGTGAGTACTAGGTAATAAGGGGAGAGAGTGTGAGTACCAGGGAATAAGGGAGAGTGTGAGCACCAGGGAATGAGGGAGAGTGTGAGTACCAGGGAATATGGGAGAGTGTGCGAGTACCAGGGAATAAGGGGAGAGTGTGAGTGCTAGGGAATAAGGGGAGAGTGTGTGAGTACCAGGGAATAAGGGGAGAGTGTGAGTACCAGGGAATACGGGGAGAGTGTGAGTGCCAGGGAATAAGGGGAGAGTGTGAGTGCCAGGGAATAAGGGGTGAGTGTGAGTACCAGGGAATAAGGGGAGAGTGTGAGTACCAGGGAATAAGGGGAGAGTGTGTGAGTACCAGGGAATACGGGGAGAGTGTGTGAGTACCAGGGAATAAGGGGAGAGTGTGTGAGTACCAGGGAATAAGGGGAGAGTGTGTGAGTACCAGGGAATAAGGGGAGAGTGTGAGTACCAGGGAATAAGGGGAGAGTGTGAGTACCAGGGAATAAGGGGAGAGTGTGAGTACCAGGGAATAAGGGGAGAGTGTGAGTACCAGGGAATAAGGGGAGAGTGTGAGTACCAGGGAATAAGGGGAGAGTGTGAGTACCAGGGAATAAGGGGAGAGTGTGAGTATCAGGGAATAAGGGGAGTGTGAGTACCAGGGAATAAGGGGAGTGTGAGTACCAGGGAATAAGGGGAGAGTGTGAGTACCAGGGAATAAGGGGAGTGTGAGTACCAGGGAATACGGGGAGAGTGTGAGTACCAGGGAATAAGGGGAGTGTGATTACCAGGGAATATTGGAGAGTGTGTGAGTACCAGGGAATAAGGGGAGAGTGTGAGTACCAGGGAATAAGGGGAGTGTGAGTACCAGGGAATAAGGGGAGAGTGTGTGAGTACTAGGTAATAAGGGGAGAGAGTGTGAGTACCAGGGAATAAGGGAGAGTGTGAGCACCAGGGAATGAGGGAGAGTGTGAGTACCAGGGAATATGGGAGAGTGTGCGAGTACCAGGGAATAAGGGGAGAGTGTGAGTGCTAGGGAATAAGGGGAGAGTGTGTGAGTAACAGGGAATAAGGGGAGAGTGTGAGTACCAGGGAATACGGGGAGAGTGTGAGTACCAGGGAATACGGGGAGAGTGTGAGTGCTAGGGAATAAGGGGAGAGTGTGAGTACCAGGGAATAAGGGGAGAGTGTGTGAGTACTATGTAATAAGGGGAGAGAGTGTGAGTACCAGGGAATGAGGGAGAGTGTGAGTACCAGGGAATATGGGAGAGTGTGCGAGTACCAGGGAATAAGGGGAGAGTGTGAGTGCTAGGGAATAAGGGGAGAGTGTGTGAGTACCAGGGAATAAGGGGAGAGTGTGAGTACCAGGGAATAAGGGGAGAGTGTGAGTACCAGGGAATAAGGGGAGAGTGTGAGTACCAGAGAATAAGGGGAGAGTGTGAGTACCAGGGAATAAGGGGAGAGTGTGAGTACCAGGGAATATCGGAGAGTGTTTGAGTACCAGGGAATAAGGGAGAGTGTGAGTACCAGGGAATACGGGGAGAGTGTGTGAGTACCAGGGAATACGGGGAGAGTGTGTGAGTACCAGGGAATACGGGGAGAGTGTGTGAGTACCAGGGAATAAGGGAGAGTGAGTACCAGGGAATACGGGGAGAGTGTGTGAGTACCAGGGAATAAGGGGAGAGTGTGTGAGTACCAGGGAATAAGGGGAGTGTGAGTACCAGGGAATAAGGGGAGTGTGAGTACCAGGGAATACGGGGAGAGTGTGAGTACCAGGGAATACGGGGAGAGTGTGAGTACCAGGGAATAAGGGGAGTGTGATTACCAGGGAATATTGGAGAGTGTGTGAGTACCAGGGAATAAGGGAGAGTGTGAGTACCAGGGAATAAGGGAGAGTGTGAGTACCAGGGAATACGGGGAGAGTGTGTGAGTACCAGGGAATACGGGGAGAGTGTGAGTACCAGGGAATAAGGGAGAGTGTATGAGTACCAGGGAATAAGGGGAGAGTGTGTGAGTACCAGGGAATAAGGGGAGAGTGTGTGAGTACCAGGGAATAAGGGGAGAGTGTGAGTACCAGGGAATAAGGGGAGAGTGTGAGTACCAGGGAATAAGGGGAGAGTGTGAGTACCAGGGAATAAGGGGAGAGTGTGAGTACCAGGGAATAAGGGGAGAGTGTGAGTACCAGGGAATAAGGGGAGAGTGTGAGTACCAGGGAATAAGGGGAGAGTGTGAGTACCAGGGAATAAGGGGAGAGTGTGAGTATCAGGGAATAAGGGGAGTGTGAGTACCAGGGAATAAGGGGAGTGTGAGTACCAGGGAATAAGGGGAGAGTGTGAGTACCAGGGAATAAGGGGAGTGTGAGTACCAGGGAATACGGGGAGAGTGTGAGTACCAGGGAATAAGGGGAGTGTGATTACCAGGGAATATTGGAGAGTGTGTGAGTACCAGGGAATAAGGGAGAGTGTGAGTACCAGGGAATACGGGGAGAGTGTGTGAGTACCAGGGAATAAGGGGAGAGTGTGTGAGTACCAGGGAATAAGGGGAGAGTGTGAGTACCAGGGAATAAGGGGAGAGTGTGTGAGTACTAGGTAATAAGGGGAGAGAGTGTGAGTACCAGGGAATAAGGGATAGTGTGAGCACCAAGGAATGAGGGAGAGTGTGAGTACCAGGGAATATGGGAGAGTGTGCGAGTACCAGGGAATAAGGGGAGAGTGTGAGTGCTAGGGAATAAGGGGAGAGTGTGTGAGTACCAGAGAATAAGGGGAGAGTGTGAGTACCAGGGAATACGGGGAGAGTGTGAGTGCTAGGGAATAAGGGGAGAGTGTGAGTGCCAGGGAATAAGGGGAGAGTGTGAGTGCCAGGGAATAAGGGGTGAGTGTGAGTACCAGGGAATAAGGGGAGAGTGTGAGTACCAGGGAATAAGGGGAGAGTGTGTGAGTACTAGGTAATAAGGGGAGAGTGTGTGTGAGTACTATGTAATAAGGGGAGAGAGTGTGAGTACCAGGGAATGAGGGAGAGTGTGAGTACCAGGGAATATGGGAGAGTGTGCGAGTACCAGGGAATAAGGGGAGAGTGTGAGTGCTAGGGAATAAGGGGAGAGTGTGTGAGTACTAGGTAATAAGGGGAGAGTGTGTGTGAGTACTATGTAATAAGGGGAGAGTGTGTGAGTACCAGGGAATAAGGGGAGAGTGTGAGTACCAGGGAATAAGGGGAGAGTGTGTGAGTACTAGGTAATAAGGGGAGAGAGTGTGAGTACCAGGGAATAAGGGAGAGTGTGAGCACCAGGGAATGAGGGAGAGTGTGAGTACCAGGGAATATGGGAGAGTGTGCGAGTACCAGGGAATAAGGGGAGAGTGTGAGTGCTGGGGAATAAGGGGAGAGTGTGTGAGTACCAGGGAATAAGGGCAGAGTGTGAGTACCAGGGAATACGGGGAGAGTGTGAGTGCTAGGGAATAAGGGGAGAGTGTGAGTGCCAGGGAATAAGGGGTGAGTGTGAGTACCAGGGAATAAGGGGAGAGTGTGAGTACCAGGGAATAAGGGGAGAGTGTGTGAGTACCAGGGAATACGGGGAGAGTGTGTGAGTACCAGGGAATAAGGGGAGAGTGTGTGAGTACCAGGGAATAAGGGGAGAGTGTGTGAGTACCAGGGAATAAGGGGAGAGTGTGAGTACCAGGGAATAAGGGGAGAGTGTGAGTACCAGGGAATAAGGGGAGAGTGTGAGTACCAGGGAATAAGGGGAGAGTGTGAGTACCAGGGAATAAAGGGAGAGTGTGAGTACCAGGGAATAAGGGGAGAGTGTGAGTACCAGGGAATAAGGGGAGAGTGTGAGTATCAGGGAATAAGGGGAGTGTGAGTACCAGGGAATAAGGGGAGAGTGTGAGTACCAGGGAATAAGGGGAGAGTGTGAGTACCAGGGAATAAGGGGAGTGTGTGAGTACCAGGGAATAAGGGGAGTGTGATTACCAGGGAATATTGGAGAGTGTGTGAGTACCAGGGAATAAGGGAGAGTGTGAGTACCAGGGAATAAGGGAGAGTGTGAGTACCAGGGAATAAGGGGAGAGTGTGAGTACCAGGGAATAAGGGGAGAGTGTGTGAGTACTAGGTAATAAGGGGAGAGAGTGTGAGTACCAGGGAATGAGGGAGAGTGTGAGCACCAGGGAATGAGGGAGAGTGTGAGTACCAGGGAATATGGGAGAGTGTGCGAGTACCAGGGAATAAGGGGAGAGTGTGAGTGCTAGGGAATAAGGGGAGAGTGTGTGAGTACCAGGGAATAAGGGGAGAGTGTGAGTACCAGGGAATACGGGGAGAGTGTGAGTACCAGGGAATACGGGGAGAGTGTGAGTGCTAGGGAATAAGGGGAGAGTGTGAGTACCAGGGAATAAGGGGAGAGTGTGTGAGTACTAGGTAGTAAGGGGAGAGTGTGTGTGAGTACTATGTAATAAGAGGAGAGAGTGTGAGTACCAGGGAATGAGGGAGAGTGTGAGTACCAGGGAATATGGGAGAGTGTGCGAGTACCAGGGAATAAGGGGAGAGTGTGAGTGCTAGGGAATAAGGGGAGAGTGTGTGAGTACTAGGTAATAAGGGGAGAGTGTGTGTGAGTACTATGTAATAAGGGGAGAGAGTGTGAGTACCAGGGAATGAGGGAGAGTGTGAGTACCAGGGAATATGGGAGAGTGTGCGAGTACCAGGGAATAAGGGGAGAGTGTGAGTGCTAAGGAATAAGGGGAGAGTGTGTGAGTACCAGGGAATAAGTGGAGAGTGTGAGTACCAGGGAATAAGTGGAGAGTGTGAGTACCAGGGAATACGGGGAGAGTGTGAGTGCTAGGGAATAAGGGGAGAGTGTGAGTGCCAGGGAATAAGGGGTGAGTGTGAGTACCAGGGAATAAGGGGAGAGTGTGAGTACCAGGGAATAAGGGGAGAGTGTGTGAGTACCAGGGAATAAGGGGAGAGTGTGTGAGTACCAGGGAATAAGGGGAGAGTGTGTGAGTACCAGGGAATAAGGGGAGAGTGTGTGAGTACCAGGGAATAAGGGGAGAGTGTGAGTACCAGGGAATAAGGGGAGAGTGTGAGTACCAGGGAATAAGGGGAGAGTGTGAGTACCAGGGAATAAGGGGAGAGTGTGAGCACCAGGGAATAAGGGGAGAGTGTGTGAGTACTAGGTAATAAGGGGAGAGAGTGTGAGTACCAGGGAATAAGGGAGAGTGTGAGCACCAGGGAATGAGGGAGAGTGTGAGTACCAGGGAATATGGGAGAGTGTGCGAGTACCAGGGAATAAGGGGAGAGTGTGTGAGTACCAGGGAATAAGGGGAGAGTGTGAGTACCAGGGAATAAGGGGAGAGTGTGTGAGTACTAGGTAATAAGGGGAGAGAGTGTGAGTACCAGGGAATAAGGGAGAGTGTGAGCACCAGGGAATGAGGGAGAGTGTGAGTACCAGGGAATATGGGAGAGTGTGCGAGTACCAGGGAATAAGGGGAGAGTGTGAGTGCTAGGGAATAAGGGGAGAGTGTGTGAGTACCAGGGAATAAGGGGAGAGTGTGAGCACCAGGGAATGAGGGAGAGTGTGAGTACCAGGGAATATGGGAGAGTGTGCGAGTACCAGGGAATAAGGGGAGAGTGTGAGTGCTAGGGAATAAGGGGAGAGTGTGTGAGTACCAGGGAATAAGGGGAGAGTGTGAGTACCAGGGAATACGGGGAGAGTGTGAGTGCAAGGGAATAAGGGGAGAGTGTGAGTACCAGGGAATAAGGGGAGAGTGTGAGTACCAGGGAATAAGGGGAGAGTGTGAGTGCCAGGGAATAAGGGGAGAGTGTGAGTACCAGGGAATAAGGGGAGAGTGTGAGTACCAGGGAATACGGGGAGAGTGTGAGTGCTAGGGAATAAGGGGAGAGTGTGAGTACCAGGGAATACGGGGAGAGTGTGAGTACCAGGGAATACGGGGAGAGTGTGAGTACCAGGGAATAAGGGGAGAGTGTGAGTACCAGGGAATAAGGGGAGAGAGTGTGAGTACCAGGGAATAAGGGGAGAGAGTGTGAGTACCAGGGAATAAGGGGAGAGAGTGTGAGTACCAGGGAATAAGGGGAGAGAGTGTGAGTACCAGGGAATAAAGGGAGAGAGTGTGAGTACCAGGGAATAAGGAGAGAGTGTGAGCTGTGTACACTGAGTAATTAGTACATTATTAGCTATATTTGACGGTGACAATGCACATTGATCAACATTTCTGTATGTGGGTCAACTGTAGTCCCTGTAGACATTAGATTTAGTTATTCCCTATATTTCCTCTGTCTTTATAGAGGGAGCCAGAATGGTCTTCTGAATGTGTGGACTCTGCCACAGGGGGGCACTAATGTGTCAGCTCCTAAGTTCCTGGGCAGCTCATCCAGTCAGGAGAACAACGGTTGCATCACGGTCAGTACAGTACAGTGTGTTTCTGTAGCGATCAGTTATGACTGAGATAAGCGGCTTCGGTTATGTCTCCTTTCTTCCCCCGTTTCCTCTGACACCTAAATGGGAAGTAGAATATTGTTCAGTTGTCTTTGTGGAGGAACAGAAATTCATCATTTTCTATTATTCTATTATTTTTCTTCTTCTTATCCTTTTTGGATTCTTCTAATAACTAATGACAACTGTAGTTGTCAATTCAATTCCAGTTACTCTTTTATTCACTGTGTCCTGATTTATGTGGCGTTTGGCCTCCCTAGCGTGGCAGTGCCAAGTGTGTGTTCAGACTGAGTGGTCACATCACAGCGGTGAAGACCCTGTCGTTCTGCCCCAGTGGTCTGGCCCTGGTGTCTGGAGGTATAGGAGGACTACTCAACATCTGGTCTCTACAGGTGAGAGCTGTAGCATGACGGACTACACTACTAATAATGCACTGTGTTGCATATCCGGTTTTATCATAGTAAAGATGATCTTAAAGATAAGCTAATAGAGTTAGCCAAACTCCTTATCAATACAACTGTCCTCTGTCTATTATCAGTGCCGTGTGTTCTAATCTTATGCCGGTTCCCCCCTCCTACAGGATGGTTCCATCCTACAGACAGTGGTGACAGGCCTAGGCTCAGTGGTCAGTACCACCTGGATACCAAATGTAGGGGTGGCTGCCTGCTCCGTGAGGTCAAAGGTTAGTTCAGTATGCCTTTCATTGCACTAGGCCTCAGGCTCTATCTCTTAACGATCTGTCCTCGTCTGTTCTCGTCTCCCCCTTCATCTCCACTGCTTGGAACAGACTTGACAGGTGTAAACAGTATGGTGGGAGATCATCATTAGGCTGTCTTTCACTTGGTCACTTCTTTCAGATCAGTGCAGTTGAAAGAGAGGGGAGGAGATGAGAGGACAGCTTTTTAGACTGAGAAAGAGACCTAATGAACCGGGTCTGATGTCTGACCTCCCCTCCAACAGGATGCTCTGCTGATCCGCTGTACGTCAGACTGGATCTCCCAGAACCATGTGTTGGCATCCTGCCGCACCGTCCTCAGAACACAGGGCATTCTGGGTCTGAACCGTGCACCCTGCATGGCCGTCTTCCTGGAGAGACTTCCCACACTGCTTCAGGAACAGTACAGCTACGAGAGGGTTGGTACATTTACATTTAAGTCATTTAGCAGACGCTCTTATCCAGAGCGACTTACAAATTGGAAAGTTCATACATATTCATCCTGGTCCCCCCGTGGGAATTGAACCCTGGTCCCCCCGTGGGAATTGAACCCACAACCCTGGCGTTGCAAGCGCCATGCTCTACCAACTGAGCCACACAGGACCAGTACAGCAGTATAGTTAGTTAGTTAGTTATCTACTTAGTTAGTTAGTTAGTTTGGCCCCAGCATGACCGTCTTCCTGGAGAGACTTCTCACACTGCTTCAGGAGGTTGCTTGGATTTACATTTCTACACATACTCTGTAGAGGCTCGCCTAACAGCTTGTGACTTGTGATTTCGGTGCATTCCTGAGGTTGTAACTTTATGCAAGCGCCTTTCTGCAATTTTCTGCAAGTTTTACTACAGGGAACGCTTGGTGGATATAATCCAGCCTTCGCTAGTGCTGCTGAACTCAACAAACTGTCACGGAAGGCCAATTTACAGACAAATGTCCCGTCTCTCTGCAAGGTTATTGAGCCCAAAGGAACATCGGCTAATACAGTAGTTTTCCACCTCATTGGATCTTGAGGATTAATTAGTGTGTCTGTGTGTGGGGTGTCTGTCTGTGTGTGGGGTGTCTGTCTGTGTGTGGGGTGTCTGTCTGTGTGTGGGGTGTCTGTCTCTGTGTGTGGGGTCTCTTTCTGTGTGTGTGGGCTCTATGTCTGTGTGTGGGGGGTCTCTGTCTGTGTGAGTGGGGTCTGTCTGTGTGTGTGTGTGTGTGGGGTGTCTGTCTGTCTGTGCATGTGGGGTGTCTGTCTCTGTGTGTGTGGGGTGTCTGTGTGTGTGGGGTGTCTGTCTGTCTGTGTGTGTGTGTGGGGTATCTGTCTGTCTGCATTTGTGGGGTGTCTGTCTGTGTGTGTGGGGTGTCTGTCTGTCTGTGTGTGTGTGGGGTGTCTGTCTGTGTGTGTGGGGTGTCTGTCTGTCTCTGTGTGTGGGGTGTCTGTCTGTCTGTGTGTGTGGGGTGTCTGTCTGTCTCTGTGTGTGGGGTGTCTGTCTGTCTGTGTGTGTGGGGTGTCTGTCTGTCTCTGTGTGTGGGGTGTCTGTCTGTCTGTGTGTGTGGGGTGTCTGTCTGTCTCTGTGTGTGGGGTGTCTGTCTGTCTGTGTGGGGTGTCTGTCTGTCTGTGTGGGGTGTCTGTCTGTCTGTGTGTGTGGGGTGTCTGTCTGTCTGTGTGTGTGGGGTGTCTGTCTGTCTGTGTGTGTGGGGTGTCTGTCTGTCTCTGTGTGTGGGGTGTCTGTCTGTCTCTGTGTGTGGGGTGTCTGTCTGTGTGTGGCGTGTCTGTCTGTGTGTGGGGTGTCTGCGTCTCTCTCTCTCTCTCGCGCTCTCTCTCTAGAGTCACGTGACAGCGGGCGACCAGTTGGTCCACAGTGCCTTCCTCCAGAGTCTGGCCTCTCTGACCGTCGGTCTTTCCCTGGAACAGTACCTGTGTCGGCCCTACCGACCCCCCCACCACCACCCTGCCAGCCTCAGCCTCGACCACACACACTCCTGCCCCATGGAGTGGAGCTGGCTCCAAACCTTCTCCACCACTGTGAAGAGCGCAGAGGCCATCGCCAGGGGAACAGCATTCCCAGAATCCTTCACTGTCCCAGAGTTCCAGCAGGCAGGAGCCACAGAACTCAGCAAGCCCCTGGTGAGCAGAAAGTAGAAGCTTCTTGTAGCTTCCTCAGACTAGGATGGTGTCTGAAATATGACACCCTATTCCCTATTTCTATGTATTATTAGTTTTATTTGTTCATCTTTCCATTTACTGTGATGTATGGCAGCTCACACAGTTTGTTGATGCACTCTCTTCACTTCGCTTCAATTCACTTCTTCTCATCGCTTCTCTTCTTGACTTCTCTTCTTCACTTCTTCTTCGCTTCTCTTCTTCACTTCTTCTTCTCTTTGCTTCACTTCTCTTCTTTTCTTCTCTCCTCTTTCTCAGGACAATAGTAAGTGGAGCTTCATGATGGACGAACAACTCATGTCCTGGGCCACCACCAGACCCGAGGTAAGATTTCTGTCTCTAATACCATATCTGCATCACAAATGGCACCCTATTCCCTATATAGTGCACTACTATTGACCAGGGCCTACATAGGGCTCAGGTCAAAAGAAGTCCACTATATTGGGAATAGGGTGCCATTTCTGATGCAGGCCATATCTCCTGAGGTAAGATTTCTGTCTGTAAAACCATATATCCTATTCTCTTAATGTCATTACTGTATCACTTGACATACCCTCAGCAGCCCACTCCCTGGGCCAGCCTCATGACACAGCTCCATCACTTCATGTTCAGATAGCTGTATCACTAGCGATGCCCACTGTTCCCATAAAGATATCCTGTCTGTTATTATTCATTTTGAAGGTGTAAATCATGCTGTCTTGCCAACTGTTTTGGTCATTGTTAGAAAGACGAGACAAAGCGATCAGACTACTTTTAGCTACTTTAACAGGCTTTCCCACCTCCTCTTACCGTATTTGACAGGACTGGCAGCAGGGAGGGAAGAGTCAGGTATTTCTGTGGGGCAACGGGCGTCACGGACAGCTGGCAGACGCAGGGACCAACCTGATGGTGCCTACTATCGCCCCGTCTCTGTCCCAGACACATCAGGTAGAGTTCATAACCTACTAATACACCAGGGTCACGTTCATTACAGCACACGTAGTGAGCATTTCTGATTAGGCAGCTGCAGATAGTACTTAGACTTCTTACATTTTGAGGCCAAAGAGTCTCTGTTGTTGACCTGTGATGCTCTACTCTTTGCAGGTTGTGTGTGGGCAGAACTGTACATTCCTGGTACAGGCTAACGGTACGGTGCTGGCTGTAGGAGAGGGTAGCTATGGGAGACTGGGCCAGGGCAACTCTGATGACCTATATACCCCCACAGTCATCTCAGCCTTACAAGGTAACATCTTTATCTCAGGTTGATCTTTAACCTTGGACACCTTTGACCCCTCTGTCCCCCTTGTTGATCCCCCCCCAGGCTACGTGGTGACCCAGCTGGTGACCTCTTGCGGTTCTGACGGCCACTCCCTGGCCCTGACGGAGACGGGGGAGGTGTTCAGCTGGGGTGACGGGGACTATGGGAAGCTGGGACATGGGAACAGTGAGAGACAGAGACGACCCAAACAGGTGGAGGCTCTGCAGGGAGAGGAGGTGGTGCAGGTAGGACTGGAGATGAGGCTCTGCAGGGAGAGGAGGTGGTGCAGGTAGGACTGGAGATGAGGCTCTGCAGGGAGAGGAGGTGGTGTAGATAGGACTGGAGATGAGGCTCTGCAGGGAGAGGAGGTGGTGCAGGTAGGACTGGAGATGAGGCTCTGCAGGGAGAGGAGGTGGTGTATGTAGGACTGGAGATGAGGCTCTGCAGGGAGAGGAGGTGGTGCAGGTAGGACTGGAGATGAGGCTCTGCAGGGAGAGGAGGTGGTGTAGATAGGACTGGAGATGAGGCTCTGCAGGGAGAGGAGGTGGTGCAGGTATGACTGGAGATGAGGCTCTGCAGGGAGAGGAGGTGGTGCAGGTAGGACTGGAGATGAGGCTCTGCAGGGAGAGGAGGTGGTGCAGGTAGGACTGGAGATGAGGCTCTGCAGGGAGAGGAGGTGGTGCAGGTAGGACTGGAGATAAGGTTCTGCAGGGAGAGGAGGTGGTGCAGGTAGGACTGGAGATGAGGCTCTGCAGGGAGAGGAGGTGGTGCAGGTAGGACTGGAGATGAGGCTCTGCAGGGAGAGGAGGTGGTGTAGGTAGGACTGGAGATGAGGTTCTGCTGGGAGAGGAGGTGGTGCAGGTAGGACTGGAGATGAGGCTCTGCAGGGAGAGGAGATGGTGCAGGTAGGACTGGAGATGAGGCTCTGCAGGGAGAGGAGGTGGTGTAGGTAGGACTGGAGATGAGGCTCTGCAGGGAGAGGAGGTGGTGCAGGTAGGACTGGAGATGAGGCTCTGCAGGGAGAGGAGGTGGTGCAGGTAGGACTGGAGATAAGGTTCTGCAGGGAGAGGAGGTGGTGCAGGTAGGACTGGAGATGAGGCTCTGCAGGGAGAGGAGGTGGTGCAGGTAGGACTGGAGATGAGGCTCTGCAGGGAGAGGAGGTGGTATAGGTAGGACTGGAGATGAGGTTCTGCTGGGAGAGGAGGTGGTGTAGGTAGGACTGGAGATGAGGCTCTGCAGGTCACACCTAACATTACTGGGAAGTTAAATGACATTATTTGAATACCTCTTACTGTAGATTGCATACCCTTCGTTGTAATTACATTAGATGTATAATGCTTAATTCTAAGTGGTAGGCCAGCATGGAAACATTGTCTTGGTTTCATTTACCCTGAATAGTTTCTCTGTCTCTGTCATTCATCATTCCTTCACACAACAGTTGGCGTGTGGGTTCAAACACTCAGCCGTGATTACAGCAGACGGGAAGCTGTTCACCTTCGGTAGTGGAGACTCTGGTCGTCTGGGTCAAAGATCAACGTCCAACAAGATGCTGCCAGAGAGAGTCACGGCACTGGAGGGATATCACATTGGCCAGGTAAGATCCGTCATATCAGACGTACTAAACCGTATTAGCACACTACATGGTTGCCATTGCACTCAGGCCAGGTCCATCAACAACCAGACTGCTGCGCAGGCCCACTAACAACAGAGCGAAAGCACCTTAATAACAGAAATATAGGGATACTTAAAACATCAACTTAACAAGACAGGTAACGTCCATCGTATCAGACAGGTAACGTCCATCGTATCGGACAGGTAACGCCCATCGTATCGGACAGGTAACGCCCATCGTATCGGACAGGTAACGTCCATCGTATCGGACAGGTAACGTCCATCGTATCGGACAGGTAACGTCCATCGTATCGGACAGGTAACGTCCATCGTATCGGACAGGTAACGTCCATCGTATCGGACAGGTGACGTCCATCGTATCGGACAGGTAACGTCCATCGTATCGGACAGGTGACGTCCATCGTATCGGACAGGTGACGTCCATCGTATCGGACAGGTGACGTCCATCGTATCGGACAGGTGACGTCCATCGTATCGGACAGGTGACGTCCATCGTATCGGACAGGTGACGTCCATCGTATCGGACAGGTGACGTCCATCGTATCGGACAGGTGACGTCATCGTATCGGACAGGTGACGTCCATCGTATCGGACAGGTGACGTCCATCGTATCGGACAGGTGACGTCCATCGTATCGGACAGGTGACGTCCATCGTATCGGACAGGTGACGTCCATCGTATCGGACAGGCGACGTCCATCGTATCGGACAGGCGACGTCCATCGTATCGGACAGGCGACGTCCATCGTATCGGACAGGCGACGTCCATCGTATCGGACAGGCGACGTCCATCGTATCGGACAGGCGACGTCCATCGTATCGGACAGGCGACGTCCATCGTATCGGACAGGCGACGTCCATCGTATCGGACAGGCGACGTCCATCGTATCGGACAGGCGACGTCCATCGTATCGGACAGGCGACGTCCATCGTATCGGACAGGTGACGTCCATCGTATCGGACAGGTGACGTCCATCGTATCGGACAGGTGACGTCCATCGTATCGGACAGGTGACGTCCATCGTATCGGACAGGTGACGTCCATCGTATCGGACAGGCGACGTCCATCGTATCGGACAGGCGACGTCCATCGTATCGGACAGGCGACGTCCATCGTATCGGACAGGCGACGTCCATCGTATCGGACAGGCGACGTCCATCGTATCGGACAGGCGGTAACGTCCATCGTGACGGACAGGCGGTAACGTCCATCGTGACGGACAGGCGGTAACGTCCATCGTATCGGACAGGTGTAACGTCCATCGTATCGGACAGGTGTAACGTCCATCGTATCGGACAGGTGTAACGTCCATCGTATCGGACAGGTAACGTCCATCGTATGGGACAGGTAACGTCCATCGTATCGGACAGGTAACGTCCATCGTATCGGACAGGTAACGTCCATCGTATCGGACAGGCGGTAACGTCCATCGTATCGGACAGGCGGTAACGTCCATCGTGACGGACAGGCGGTAACGACCATCGTGTCGGACAGGCGGTAACGACCATCGTGTCGGACAGGCGGTAACGTCCATCGTGTCGGACAGGCGGTAACGTCCATCGTGTCGGACAGGCGGTAACGACCATCGTGTCGGACAGGCGGTAACGACCATCGTGGCGGACAGGCGGTAACGACCATCGTGGCGGACAGGCGGTAACGACCATCGTGTCGGACAGGCGGTAACGACCATCGTGTCGGACAGGCGGTAACGACCATCGTGTCGGACAGGCGGTAACGTCCATCGTGATTTTCTGTCCTGTGATCTGTGATGGCCAATGCTGCCTATAGGAGCAAAATGTTTTAAAGCAGGGGTCTCAGTCAGGGCTGGTGTATTAAAGCAGGGGGTCTCAGTCTGGTCTGGTGTATTAAAGCAGGGGGTCTCAGTCAGGGCTGGTGTATTAAAGCAGGGGGTCTCAGTCAGGGCTGGTGTATTAAAGCAGGGGGTCTCAGTCAGGGCTGGTGTATTAAAGCAGGGGTCTCAGTCAGGGCTGGTGTATTAAAGCAGGGGTCTCAGTCAGGGCTGGTGTATTAAAGCAGGGGTCTCAGTCAGGGCTGGTGTATTAAAGCAGGGGGTCTCAGTCAGGGCTGGTGTATTAAAGCAGTGGGTCTCAGTCAGGGCTGGTGTATTAAAGCAGGGGGTCTCAGTCAGGGCTGGTGTATTAAAGCAGGGGGTCTCAGTCAGGGCTGGTGTATTAAAGCAGGGGTCTCAGTCAGGGCTGGTGTATTAAAGCAGGGGTCTCAGTCTGGTCTGGTGTATTAAAGCAGGGGGTCTCAGTCAGGGCTGGTGTATTAAAGCAGGGGGTCTCAGTCAGGGCTGGTGTATTAAAGCAGGGGGTCTCAGGGCTGGTGTATTAAAGCAGGGGGTCTCAGGGCTGGTGTATTAAAGCAGGGGTCTCAGTCAGGGCTGGTGTATTAAAGCAGGGGTCTCAGGGCTGGTGTATTAAAGCAGGGGTCTCAGTCAGGGCTGGTGTATTAAAACAGGGGTCTCAGTCAGGGCTGGTGTATTAAAGCAGGGGTCTCAGGGCTGGTGTATTTAAGCAGGGGGTCTCAGTCAGGGCTGGTGTATTAAAGCAGGGGGTCTCAGTCAGGGCTGGTGTATTAAAGCAGGGGTCTCAGTCAGGGCTGGTGTATTAAAGCAGAGGTCTCAGTCAGGGCTGGTGTATTAAAGCAGGGGTCTCAGTCAGGGCTGGTATATTAAAGCAGGGGGTCTCAGTCAGGGCTGGTGTATTAAAGCAGGGGTCTCAGGGCTGGTGTATTAAAGCAGGGGGTCTCAGGGCTGGTGTATTAAAGCTCTGGTCTCAGTCAGGGCTGGTGTATTAAAACAGGGGTCTCAGTCAGGGCTGGTGTATTAAAGCAGGGGGTCTCAGGGCTTGTGTATTAAAACAGGGGTCTCAGTCAGGGCTGGTGTATTAAAGCAGGGGGTCTCAGGGCTGGTGTATTAAAGCAGGGGTCTCAGTCAGGGCTGGTATATTAAAGCAGGGGTCTCAGTCTGGTCTGGTGTATTAAAGCAGGGGTCTCAGTCAGGGCTGGTGTATTAAAGCAGGGGTCTCAGTCAGGGCTGGTATATTAAAGCAGGGGGTCTCAGGGCTGGTGTATTAAAGCAGGGGTCTCAGTCAGGGCTGGTGTATTAAAGCAGGGGTCTCAGTCAGGGCTGGTTTATTAAAGCAGGGGTCTCAGTCTGGTCTGGTGTATTAAAGCAGGGGTTCTCAGTCAGGGCTGGTATATTAAAGCAGGGGGTCTCAGTCAGGGCTGGTGTATTAAAGCAGGGGGTCTCAGTCAGGGCTGGTGTATTAAAGCAGGGGGTCTCAGTCAGGGCTGGTGTATTAAAGCAGGGGTCTCAGTCAGGGCTGGTGTATTAAAGCAGGGGTCTCAGTCAGGGCTGGTGTATTAAAGCAGGGGTCTCAGTCAGGGCTGGTGTATTAAAGCAGGGGTCTCAGTCAGGGCTGGTGTATTAAAGCAGGGGTCTCAGTCAGGGCTGGTATATTAAAGCAGGGGTCTCAGTCAGGGCTGGTGTATTAAAGCAGGGGGTCTCAGTCAGGGCTGGTGTATTAAAGCAGGGGGTCTCAGTCAGGGCTGGTGTATTAAAGCAGGGGGTCTCAGTCAGGGCTGGTGTATTAAAGCAGGGGGTCTCAGTCAGGGCTGGTGTATTAAAGCAGGGGTCTCAGGGCTGGTGTATTAAAGCAGGGGTCTCAGTCAGGCCTGGTGTATTAAAGCAGGGGTCTCAGTCAGGGCTTGTGTATGCATGCTGCAGAAGTCTTGCTGGTGACATGCAATTTCCCCTCGTAGGATAATATATATATATTTTTTACCTTTATTTAATTAGGCAAGTCAGTTAAGAACAAATTCTTATTTACGATGACGACCTAAACCGGCCAAACCCGGACGACGGTGGGACAATTTTGCGCCGCCCTATGGGACTCCCAATCAAGGCCGGATGTGATACAGCTTGGAATCGAACCAGGGACTGTAGTGACGCCTCTTGCACGGAGATTGCAGTGTCTTAGACCACCATGTGTTGACCATGTCTTTCTCCCATTGTGACTAGGTGTCCTGTGGTATCAACCACACCCTGGTGCTGTCCTCCGATGGGATGAGTGTCTGGTCCTTTGGTGACGGGGACTATGGGAAGCTGGGGACCGGTCCCTGCACTGTGAAGTCTTATCCTCAGGTAGGCTACAGTGTTCCTTTCACATGTCAACAACCTTAACTTCCACAATAGTAGACATGCTTATTATTCATCTTTTTCATTATTCTTTACTTTGCAGAAAGTGGAGCAACTGTGTAACAAGGGAATCAAGATGGTTGGCTGTGGGACACAGTTTTCTGTTGTCCTGGCTAAAGATGGACATGTTTACACCTTTGGACAAGGTAATGAATGTAGTTTATCATGTGAAGCTACACAGCAGACTCGACTACAGTAGTAGGTTAACTTGTTGTTTTTTAATGGACCACTAGCTTTGCTTTTTTTGTGGAGACACAGCAGCTACATAGTAATATGTGGCAGTTCCCCCACCTATTGTAATACATCCGTGTCAAAGTGGTCTCATGTGCATTGATTTTGTGGTGCTTGAGCTAGATAAAAAAAAATATGACAGTACTTTAAGACCTATTTCAAGCTGTCTTGTCCTTCCTTCCTTCCTTCCTTCCTTCCTTCCTTCCTTCCTTCCTTCCTTCCTTCCTTCCTTCCTTCCTTCCTTCCTTCCTTCCTTCCTCTCCCCTCAGAGCGGTTGATCGGCCTGCCAGACTCTCTGTTGAAGAACCACAACCGTCCCCAGGTGGTGCCAGCCCTGGAGGGGGTGTTTGTAGAGGACATAGCTGTGGGCTGTGAGCACGTCCTGGTGTTGTCTTCTACCGGAGATGTCTATGCCTGGGGCTGCAACTGTGAGGGACAGGTAGGAACACATCTTCACTACTCCACCACAGTATTAGATGAGTTCTTCATTCATCTTTCCTCAATTCCTTGCATCCTCTCTCCTCGCCTCTGAGAGTATGGAGCTGAGAGTATTGAGCTTGGACCTTTTCCTCCAATGAGGAGGAGGTGACTAGATAAGATGTGAGGAATCACTGAAAGACTGAGATGGAGCCTAAGAGTAGTGGCGATGTATAGAGTTGCCCTCTCATTCAGAATGTGACTTTCCACGGAAATCAGTCTTTGTTTTGTGTTGATCTGTCTTGTAGCTTGGCCTGGGTCACTCCAGCCCAGTGAAGGAGCCCACCCTGGTGACAGGCCTACAGGGAAACAACATCAAACAGATCTCTGCTGGTCGCTGCCACAGCTCAGCCTGGACCACACCCTCACCCTCTGTCAAAGCCTCAGGTAAACACACAGCTCAGCCTGGACCACACCCTCACCCTCTGTCAAAGCCTCAGGTAAACACACAGCTCAGCCTGGACCACACCCTCACCCTCTGTCAAAGCCTCAGGTAAACACACAGCTCACCCTCTGTCAAAGCCTCAGGTAAACACACAGCTCAGCCTGGACCACACCCTCACCCTCTGTCAAAGCCTCAGGTAAACACACAGCTCACCCTCTGTCAAAGCCTCAGGTAAACACACAGCTCAGCCTGGACCACACCCTCACCCTCTGTCAAAGCCTCAGGTAAACACACAGCTCAGCCTGGACCACACCCTCACCCTCTGTCAAAGCCTCAGGTAAACACACAGCTCACCCTCTTTCAAAGCCTCAGGTAAACACACAGCTCAGCCTGGACCACACCCTCACCCTCTGTCAAAGCCTCAGGTAAACACACAGCTCACCCTCTGTCAAAGCCTCAGGTAAACACACAGCTCAGCCTGGACCACACCCTCACCCTCTGTCAAAGCCTCAGGTAAATACACAGCTCAGCCTGGACCTCACCCTCACCCTCTGTCAAAGCCTCAGGTAAATACACAGCTCAGCCTGGACCACACCCTCACCCTCTGTCAAAGCCTCAGGTAAACACACAGCTCAGCCTGGACCACACCCTCACCCTCTGTCAAAGCCTCAGGTAAATACACAGCTCAGCCTGGACCTCACCCTCACCCTCTGTCAAAGCCTCAGGTAAACACACAGCTCAGCCTGGACCTCACCCTCACCCTCTGTCAAAGCCTCAGGTAAATACACAGCTCAGCCTGGACCTCACCCTCACCCTCTGTCAAAGCCTCAGGTAAACACACAGCTCAGCCTGGACCTCACCCTCACCCTCTGTCAAAGCCTCAGGTAAACACACAGCTCAGCCTGGACCTCACCCTCTGTCAAAGCCTCAGGTAAACACACAGCTCAGCCTGGACCACACCCTCTGTCAAAGCCTCAGGTAAACACACAGCTCAGCCTGGACCACACCCTCTGTCAAAGCCTCAGGTAAATACACAGCTCAGCCTGGACCACACCCTCACCCTCTGTCAAAGCCTCAGGTAAATACACAGCTCAGCCTGGACCACACCCTCACCCTCTGTCAAAGCCTCAGGTAAATACACAGCTCAGCCTGGACCTCACCCTCACCCTCTGTCAAAGCCTCAGGTAAATACACAGCTCAGCCTGGACCTCACCCTCTGTCAAAGCCTCAGGTAAATACACAGCTCAGCCTGGACCACACCCTCACCCTCTGTCAAAGCCTCAGGTAAACACACAGCTCAGCCTGGACCTCACCCTCACCCTCTGTCAAAGCCTCAGGTAAACACACAGCTCAGCCTCGACCACACCCTCACCCTCTGTCAAAGCCTCAGGTAAATACACAGCTCAGCCTGGACCTCACCCTCTGTCAAAGCCTCAGGTAAATACACAGCTCAGCCTGGACCTCACCCTCACCCTCTGTCAAAGCCTCAGGTAAATACACAGCTCAGCCTGGACCTCACCCTCACCCTCTGTCAAAGCCTCAGGTAAACACACAGCTCAGCCTGGACCTCACCCTCTGTCAAAGCCTCAGGTAAATACACAGCTCAGCCTGGACCACACCCTCACCCTCTGTCAAAGCCTCAGGTAAATACACAGCTCAGCCTGGACCACACCCTCACCCTCTGTCAAAGCCTCAGGTAAATACACAGCTCAGCCTGGACCTCACCCTCACCCTCTGTCAAAGCCTCAGGTAAACACACAGCTCAGCCTGGACCTCACCCTCTGTCAAAGCCTCAGGTAAATACACAGCTCAGCCTGGACCACACCCTCACCCTCTGTCAAAGCCTCAGGTAAACACACAGCTCAGCCTGGACCACACCCTCACCCTCTGTCAAAGCCTCAGGTAAATACACAGCTCAGCCTGGACCACACCCTCACCCTCTGTCAAAGCCTCAGGTAAACACACAGCTCAGCCTGGACCTCACCCTCACCCTCTGTCAAAGCCTCAGGTAAACACACAGCTCAGCCTGGACCTCACCCTCACCCTCTGTCAAAGCCTCAGGTAAATACACAGCTCAGCCTGGACCTCACCCTCACCCTCTGTCAAAGCCTCAGGTAAACACAC